>NC_092376.1:76160429-76460429 GCF_030028105.1 Mobula birostris | reverse complement strand
TGTGAAAATAAAGGTAATATCCTGAGGCACAGGTCTTCAGTCATGTGCAAGAATGAAAATTTCCGTCAGAATAATTTTGTGCTTAAGAGTTTACAGTTGCCTCGCACAAGGTTCTCCTCCTTATTGGGCCATCTGCCTTCTGTGTCATAATCCATAGTATTTGGCACATTCACCAAACTTTATATCTGCTACCCTTATAGTATCTGAAATCTCCAGATATGATGACTTATTTTCCTGAAGTTTTCCAAATTTTATTATGTGCAACTGCAACTGAATCTCCAAAAAATGTTGCAAATAACTGATGATCATTCTAAACCACCCAGGTGGGGTGAGCTTCCTGCTGCTAAATCTTAGATTCCAAATGTGTATAGTTGCCTTAGGTTCATTAGCATCAATCTTGGCAAGGCAAGCATCAACAGTGTCACAGAAGGATCTGTGTCGTCTAATGACTAATCTACATTCATCATTTGTTTGCAAAAGCATTTGCTGTTGTACTATCCCAATTACTAAGAGGTATGAATAATGCTTAAAAACTTGCTTTTTTAATTAGCTCTGAAAACTGGAAATACTTTGCTGCCCAGAGTGCAGAATAAAAATGCCACACTTTTTGTGCGTTTTTGGGTATGCAGGCCAATTTATTTTTCTACCTGTGAATTACATTCTTGGGATCTCATTACATTGGCCGCAGCCTATACAACAATCTAAACTTTCTTAAAATGAAGATAAACATCAATCACATCATACATTAAGTATTTAAAGCATTGCTTCTTTTAATATAATTTGAACTTACCACTATTTTGAGGCAATGTGAAGAAAACATTAATATTGCAAATGTCATTTTTTCATGGTGCCAAAAAGAAAGTATAACTACTACAGTATGTTATTCAAGAAAACCAAGCTGACACTACTATATGCTAGACTTGGATCAACATCAGGAATCAGTTACTTATCAAAAGCTTACAACAGCTATCTGCTCCTGTCAAAGAGGTTCAGAATAAAACTGCTGACATTTTGACAAGTTTGTATAGGTAGTTACATAAATTTTAATGGGGATAAGAACTTTCATTAATGTTTTAAACTCAAACAAAAATACATGGAGCTATACTATGATTATGAAGACACGTAGTCCTCTTTTTATTGTCATTTAGTAATGCATGCATTAAGAAATGATACATTATTTCCTCCGGTGTGATATCACAAAACACAGGACAAACCAAGACTGAAAAAACTGACAAAACCACATAATTATAACATATAGTTACAAACAGTGTAACAATACTATAACTTGATGAAGAAGTCCATGAGCACAGTAAAGTTCAAAATTTCTCAAATGTTCCACATCTCACGCAAACTGGAGAAGGAAGAGAAATTCTCCCTGCCATGCCGACCACAATCTGACTCTGAGTCATCCGAAAACTTCAAGCTCTGATCAGCTCTCCGACACCGAGTACTGAGCGCCATCTCTGTCCGAACGATTCGACCTCCTTCTCGGTCGCCAAAAGCAGGCAAGGCCGGGGATTTTGAGGCCTACCCTCCGAAAGATTCCTGACCACACAGTAACGACAGCAGCGAACGGGCGTTTCAGAAATTTCTCCAGATGTCCATTCTCCATCAAATCAGAATTGTCCATGGCCCCTACTTAACAGATACGATATCATTTTTCACCGGAGGGCTGCGCACACGCAGGCGCGCCGCCATCTTCTCCTCCCATTGTTTTATATATAAGGAACAAAAAGATCATTGACTATTAACGTTTCTCAAATATACCAGTGTATTTTTCAACAATGTGCTCATGTATTATGAATGTACAATATACGTTACTATATTCTGTAGTTCTTTTTGAAATATAAAACATTCCTGCATATGGTATCATCCATACACATTGATTTTAGTGAGAAATAAAATGTATTGTTTTTTGATGTCTGATAGATTATCAAGAAGGAAAACTGAATTAAATACACCAGGTCAAGCTAGTCAAGGCTGTTGCTAGAATATGAGCCCATGAGTGCATTTACCCAACCCTAATCAGGAGTTTCTGACCTGTAATCTCCTTTACCAACTGCAATTTCTCCTAACTGCTCTTCTTGACACCAGGAATCCTTTGAATAAAGTACTATAGGCAACATGAGGTCAGGAGTTATGGTCCTCAACCTCAAGATGAAGTGATGGCCATCTCTTGCCCTGTAAATGAATCCCTATAATGATCTCCATAAGAAAAAAAAATGATCCCTTTAACTAACATTTACAGTTGCATTCAAATGCTGAAATGTATTTGATGTCTTTTATACAGCGTCAAGAATCTGGTTCCGATTAGATTCTGAACATATCATAAGACATAGGAGCAGAATTAGGCCAACTGGCCCATTGAATCTGCTCTACCATTCCAAGCTGGCTGATTTATTACTCCTCTAAACAACACTCTCTTGCTTTCTCACTTTCTAATCAAGAAAGGGATGATGCCCTTTTTAATCAAGATGCCCTTTCTAATCAAGAACCTCTCAGCCTCCGCTTTAAATATACCCAATCACTTGGCCTTAGCAGTCCTATCCTTAATCATAACTCTGAAAATCAGATAGGGGTCACATGCAAAGGGTACAATTTCCATTTGTCACATTCATCAAAAAGAGGTAAATCCAACTTATACATATATGAGCTTATATTCTAATCTTCATCATCATCTCCAGTGTGTCCTGTCCTATCTACAAAGTATATCCACCACAGGGGAGACGTATTGCCCAAGTCAGGGGTGGGTTTTAGCACAGTTTCAAGATCATAATCAATCTCATGGCTTTGGATCAATTGAAATCAACTCTCCCTATTGACATTAGAACTCACCCATATACAGCAGTAGCACAAATTGTACTTTGGAAGTAGAATTGGTTTATTATTGTCATTTATACCAAGGTATAGTGAAAAGTACCTTGTCTTGCATACTGTTTAGAAAGATCAATTCATTACATACAGCACAATGTAAAACAATAACAGAATGCAGAATGAAGTGTGAGAGCTACAGAGGAAGTGCAGTGCAAATAGACAACAAGATACAAGATCATAATGAGGGAGATTGTGAGGTCAAGAGTCCATCTTATTGTTTGAGGTAACCATTCAATAGTCTTATAACAGCACGTAGAAGCTATCCTTGAACCTAGTGGTACATGCTTTCTGGCTTTAGTACTTTCTGCTTGACAAGAGAAGAAAAAAGAGACAATATTTGGGGTGAGTGGGATCTTTTATTATACTGCCTGCTTTACTGAGGCAGCAAGAAGTATAGACTGAGACCATGGAGGGGAGCCTGGTTTCCAGTGATGTACTGAGCTGTGTCCACAACTCTCCACAATTTCTATTAGTTATGGGCAGAACAGTTGCCATTCCAAACTATTATATATCCAGATAGAATGCTTTCTATGATGCATCAATAAAAATTAGTAAGAGTCAACAGGGACATGGCAAATTTCTTTAGCCTCCTGAGAAAGTAAAGGCATTAAGTGAGCTTTCTTGTGTAGACGAGGACAGACTACTGATGATGTTCACTCCTGGGAATGTAAAGAGATCAACCCTCCCCACCTCAGCACCATTGATATAGAGCATGAGTACCAACCTCCTTCCAGCTCTTTTGTTTACATTCAGAGAAAGGTTGTTGTTATGACACCATGTTACTGAGCTCTTCCAACTCATCATTTGTGATATGGCCCACTACAGCAGTATCATCTGTGAACTTGGAGTTAGAGCAATAGAGTGCTACAGCACAAAACAGATCCTTCAGCCCATCTGTCCATTATACCTAGTCCTATCAACTCGTAGCTGGAACACAACCCTCCATACCCCTCCATATCCTTCCCATCCCTCCCATCCATGTATTTATCCAAACTTCTCTTAAATATTAAACATGAGAAATTCTGCAGATGCTGCAAAACCAAAGTAACACACACAAAATGCTGGAGGAACTCAGGAGGTCAGGCAGTATCTATGGAAATAAATAAACTGTCGACATTTTGGGCCAAGACTGGAAAGGAAGGAGGAAGATGTCAGAATAAAAAAAGTAGGGGGAGGGGAAGGAGGATAGCTAGAAGGTGATAGGTGAAGCCAGATGGGGGGCTGGAGAGGAAGGAATCTAGTAGGAGATTACACTATCCATAGACCTCTATCAAACCTCCCTTCATTCTCTTATGCTCCAGGGAATAAATTTCTAATCAATTCAACCTTCCCCTATTACTCAAGTCCTCAAGTCTTGGCAACATCCTTGTAAATTTTCTCAGCTCTCTTTCAATCATATTGATATCTTTCCTGTAGGTAGGTTTGAGTTGTAAATTAATAAATAGGTATCCGTGTACAGTGTCCAGATCTGCAAATGGCTCTTCAGAATCATTGGCTGTGGTGAGAACACCTGTGCAGTGACCTTCCCACTTACACGGAGGAGCCTCTGGAAGCACTAGTCATATTTCCTCAGCACTTTAGATGTTGTTATTAAGTTGCTCAAGTTTCACATTCACGAAGAGAAAGGATGATAAGTGTATGCCTAGATCTTAGTAATATGCTGTTGATCGCAATTTCCTGAAAGAGGCATTAATAGTTTGGATCCTGTATTGAGTTTATTCATGTAGCACGGAAGAGGTCGCTAAAATAGCTATCTAAATAAGGGAAAATATTCAACTGTCTCCTAAGACTTGCTGCTGCTAGTGAATTGTATACCGTCTTTTGCAGATCTGGAGCAGATTGATAAAGCATTTTGGTATGTTGACTAAGTAACTGGTCAAAGAGATTTAGTTCAGACTGGAAGTCATTCATGCACGTGCAGGGCAGGTAAAGCATTAGTTCTTTACACGTCAGTGATAGAGACAATAACCCTCCATCTATTCTGTGTTGAATGAAAATACCTGTGGGAAGACAATTTTTGTTGATAATTAGCACAATTGCTTGCAAAATGGAGAATGGGGTTGTCATGATGACAATTCACTGCCAGACCACAATTTAGATAATGACTGGTTCTCTCTCTGAATCATTGCAGAAAATGCCAGAATATGAAAACCAGGAACAGCAGGCCATGAGGTCGTTTGAACCTATACTGATATTCAATAAGATCATAACATGTCCTGTGCCTTACCCCAGCCATGCCTAATAAAAGAATTTCAGAAGAGTATTTGATCCAAAGTGAAGTTATATAAAATTTCCAGAAAAAGTATTAAGCCTGAGGAATGGGAGCAGTTTAGAATGCAATTAAAACAGTTTCTTCACCACCCCTTGAGGAGAATCTCTATACATCTCTGTCTAAAGTGTCTTCTCCCTATTCTGATACTGTGTCTTCAAGTTCTAGACCCTCTAGCTAAGGGAAACTTTACACTGTCAAGCCCTGTTAATACCTTTACAAATATGTTCATGAGATCTCCTTTCATTTTTCATTTCTGAGTTTTTGAGAACAGGAGCAAGGATGTTTTACTATAATAATACAGAACATTGATGAAGAAAGAATACCACGAGAGTAAATCTGAAAGAGTGTAAAAAAATCTCGAAATATGTAAAGATTTATTGAAGCAAATGTAGGTGCCTTATAGTCAGAAACCAGGAAACCTGTTATATGTAAATAGGAAAATGCATGCAATTGATCACTGTCACATACTCGCAATCAAAAAAAACATCCTACCATCACTACCCTTTGACTTCTATCTCCAAGTCCAGCCCATTTTGGATCTAACTAGTCAGTTCACTTTGGATTTGATGTGCCCCAATCTACTGGATTAATGTACCATGCAGGGCCTTATCAGATGGCTTCCCGACGTTCATATGGATAAGATCTACTATTCTTCCTTCATCTACTATTCTTCCTATTTTGTTATCTCCTCTGAAACTCAATCAAATTAGTAAGGCAGGATTTTAAGGATCTTTAAGGATAGATATACTGATTATCATTAAAGATTAGCTTTACTTGTCAAGTGTTTAGCTATGGATATGGAGAGGATGTGTCCTATAGTGGGGGAGTGTAGGACCAGAGGGCACAGCCTCAGAACAGAGGAACGTCCATTTAGAACTGAGATGAGGATTTTTTTTTAGCCAGAGGGGTTTCAATCTATGGAATTCATTGTCAGGGATGGCTATGGAGGCCAAGTCATTGAGTATACTTAAAGAGGAGGTTGATAGCTTCTTGATTAGTCAGGGTGCCAAAGGTTACAAGGAGAAGGAAAGAGAATGGGGTGGAGAGTGATAATGAATCAGCCATGATGGAATGGTGGAGCAGACTCAATGGGCCAAATGGCCTAATTCTGCTCCTGTGTCTTATGGAGAAACTTAATGTAAATTACAAATAAATTAAATAAATACTTTGGTTCTGTCTTAATGAAAGAGGAAGCAAATAACTTTGCAGAAAATCTAATGAAAAGGAAGAATTAAAGGAAATAGCTATTAATGAAGTAAAATAGTGTAGGGAAAAATGTGAAATTAAATCTGATAAATCCTCACGGACTAATAATAATTCCAGAAGATTTAAAGAAGTAGCCATGGAAATAGTGAATGTATTGGTTGACATTTTACTTTTTCAATATTAATTTTCTACATAGGAGAGAACAGAGTTCAAGAAAAAGGAAATATATCAAATACATTATACTAAATCGCACATACAAACTTCTTACTCTATATTCATACAAACTGATTAATTCATAATATTGAAATATAGTAAATTTATTATATGGGGAAAAAAATCTAACCCACTACCAAGACCAAAGCTGATTAGTAAAGAAGAAAAAGAAGTATATTATTAGCCATCATCTGTGCTTTAACGACAAAGCAAAGGTTTTGAAAATAGTTCAAAAAAGGTCCCACAATGTTTGAAAGTCTTGATTAGATTCAGAAATTGAACACCGAATCTTCTCTAAATTTAAACATGACATCACATCACGCAGCCATTGAATGTGAGTGGGCGGGACCGCATCTTTCCATTTAAGCAAGAGCACCCTCCTAGCCATAAGAGAAATAAGAGCCAAAATGTGCAAATCAGATTTCTCCAAAATAATATCCTTTCCTCCAACAATACCAAATAAAGTGGTCAAAGGATTAGGCTTAAAAATTACTTTAAAAAGTACCAACATTTTCCAAAATTATATAAATTATGAAATGGGTTTACAGAGGATAAGCATTGTTTAAAAGTGGAGGGAGGGACAGTGAAAACAGAAAATATTGGAGTCAATTACAAAAAAGTTATTTCAAAGGGCATTAGTTCTATAGCAGTTATCCCTGTTGTCTCACATCTCCAGGGACCAAGGATCTATCTTGACATTGGGTATAGTCTGTGTGGATTTTGCATGTTCCCCTTCTGACCATGTGGGATTTCCCTAGTTGCTCTGTTTTGTTCCCACAATCCAAAGGTGACACAGTGACATAGTGGTTAGAATATCACTTTACAGTGCCAGGTTTCACCAATCGGTTCAATTCCCACCACTGCCTGTAAGGGGTTTGTTTGTTCCCCCTGTAAGCATGTGGGTTTCCTCTTGATGCTCTGGTTTCCTACTATATCCTAGTATGAAATATTTATAATATTGATAGAGATGACCACCCATATAGCTTTTGTGAGATTTAACATTATGTCTTTAAATATGGCATTCACCAACATGGAAAGCACATAAGCAGATCACACCTGGGCTCCCAGGTGGTATAATCAACCTTGTAGCTGGAGAAAATTATCTACGCAACTTGTAACTTCATGGCATTTCATATTTCTCTCTCAGTAAATTGCTGGAAAACTAAGCTAGAATCAATGAGGAAAGTTTAAAAGGTACCAGGAAAATCAACAGACATACTTTTTAAGATCACCCCAACAATCAGTGGTTAAAGTTACAAATTTGAGGGTGGCATGGTGGATTGAAGCACTCCACACCCCACAGAATCCCTGAGTTTAAGGGGAATATGGGAGAGAGTGGTCCTATCAGTGTAGGATTATTGGATGTGCAAAGTGATGCTGGCACATCAATGCGATGCCCTGGTTCCCGTAGGATGAATGTACCTCCACCAGTCAGGAAATTGTATGTTAGAACCCATCGGCACAGACTGCGCTTTGCTGACATTGGGCAATCAGTAAATGATGACCAGCCCTCAAGAGGGTGAGTGACACTAGATTGTGAGATTGTCTTGGAGAAAACAAGCAGTTGAAGAGCTAAGGAGCCATGATGTTCTAATTGTTCAGGACATCAAAGGATATGGCAAGAAGGCAGGTGTATGGGGTTGAGTGGGATACGGGATCAGCTATGATGGAATGGTAGAGCAGACTCGATAGGCTGAATGGCCTCATTCTGCTCCCATGTCTTATAGTCTTATGGAAAAGGAGAGAGAATTTGGTGAGGCAAGGGGAGAACTCAGAGGAGTGGAGACTGAGGAATTTTTAAGTGGAGAGAGGAAGAAATGGAAGATGGACAACAAGGAAGAGGATCAGAACTGTGGGAAGGTGAGAATGAGTGGGAATACGAATATGTAGGCTAAAAGCAACATTATGAATGTGTTGAGGGGGAGTGATATCAGTTTGCATCTGGATCAGCTTAGAATCTATGTCCATATAAATGTGGATAAGTCCTGTGTATATGACTTGGAGTTGGAGCGCATCTGTATCTTTGAAGTACATGTTTGTGTTCAAGTATGTCTGAGCTGTGCAAATATTAAAAAAAAGAATAAATAAATAAACAATACTGAGAACATGAGTTACAGAGTTTTTGTAAATGAGTACATGGGTTGTGTTCAGTGCTGGGGTGAGTGAAGTTATCCCTGCTGGTTCGGAAGCCTGATTGTTGAAGAGTAATAACTGTTCCTGAACCTGGAGGTGTGGGATCTACTGCTGCTGCACTTCCTTCCCAACGGCAGCAGTGAGAAGAGAACATAGCCTCGATGGTGAGGCTCCTTGATGATAGATGCTACTTTCCTATGACATTGTTCCTTTTAGATGTGCTCAATGGTGGGCTGTATCCACTACTTTTTTTAGTATTCTCCATTGCTGGGCATTGGTGAGAGGCTGTTGTTGTAGCACCATTCAACCAGATTTTCAGTCTCCCTCCTATATT
Source organism: Mobula birostris (assembly GCF_030028105.1). Taxonomy (NCBI): domain Eukaryota; kingdom Metazoa; phylum Chordata; class Chondrichthyes; order Myliobatiformes; family Myliobatidae; genus Mobula; species Mobula birostris. The sequence continues at coordinate 76,451,397 of NC_092376.1, read as the reverse complement.
CCAATTCGTCACTATCTTTGATTCGGTCAACAACAGTGGTGTTGTCAGCAAATATGACATTGAAGCTTTACTTGGCCTCACAGCCATAGCTATAAAGTTTGTAGAGCAGGAGCTAATCACCACAGCCTTATGCTGCATCTATGCTGATGGAGATTGTGGAAGACATATTGTTGCCATTCCGTTCTGACTAGGTCTGCAAGTGAGGAAATCAAGGATCCAGTTGCATAAGACGGTATTGAGGCCAAGGTCTTAACATTCTGGAAGATAGTTAAAGTTCCACCATGTGGTGAAAATCATAAAGTGCAGGCAAGAAAACCACTGGAATATTTGAATATTTTCAGTCAAAGCTGAAAAAGGTTGATCATAATCAACACTTCCTTAAAATTTCCATTGATAAGATGCTGATATTCAGCCAATTTGCTTCAGTTTATTTTGACAATGGGAAACGACTGAATGTCCTGAAGTAAAGGAAGTTACTGGAAGTACTCAGCAAATCTGACAGAAACGGATTAGAGAAACTAAGAAACAGGTTGTTTAGATTAGGTGATAAGAGATCATTGACCTGAAATATTAACTGTACTTTTCTGTCTCTACAAATATTGTCTAGTCTTGTGAGTATTCCACCAACTGCTGATTTCATTACAGATTTCTGTTGTCCGCAGTATTTTTGCTTTTGGGAATGGTGAAAACTTAGGGCACAGACAGAATTCTGGCTCATAGCCCTAAAGGCTTATAGGGCAAAGAATATAGAATTTGGGATGTTATGCAGCAAGTTTATAAAACACTGGTTAGATCTCACATGCAGCATAGTATGCAGTTTTGGCTGCCACACCACAGGAAGGATATGGTTGCACTGGAGAGAGTTCAGAGGAAGTTTACTGGGAATAGCCTGTTCCCTAGAATAGAGGACTCTGGTCATGGGGACAGATTAGATAACCTGAGCTTGTTTTGCCAGGAGTGAAGAAGGCTGAGGGATGCATTAAATTTCAAGGGGTAGATATAGTAAATGTATATAGGAGTTTTAATGGGAATTAGAAGGACTTTTTTTTACACAAAGAGAGTGGCTGATATCTGAGTCTTGCTGAAAAAGGAAATGGTGGAGTCAGATGCAATTGTTATGCTTAAGAGTTATTTAGATGGGCTCTTGAAAAGAACAGAACTTATAAGGATACTGATCAAGATGGACAAATAGGTTGTGTGTAGATGGGAATAAAGGTTGACGTGGACATGGTGGGACAAAGAGCTGATTTCTATGTGGCACAATTCTATGACCAGAATAAGCCAGTACCCTAGCCAGGTCAGTTGCCCAAGAAACTTTGAAACAGGCAACAATGTAGAAAAGTACTTTCAAAATAGAATCAGTCTAATCCGACAAATTATTGTCCTTAATCATCAGCCCATTTCTTTTAATAGTTCCATCAAATAGTACCAATTCACCAATAACCTGATGACCAACCTTTCAGTTTATATCTTGTCAGAAACACTTGACTATAGACGTCATGTAGGTATGGTTGCTGAGGTGAACAGTGCAGCACAGGAACAGGTCATTTGGATCATAATATCTGTGCTGACCATGATGGCAAGTTAAGCTAATTTGATCTGCCTAATTGTGGTCTATATCCATTCATTCCCCGCCTGCTTGTGTACCTATGTAAACACCCCTTAAATGTCCCTATCAAAACTGTTTCTGCTACCTCTTCCAGCGTTTTCCAGGCACCTGCCTCTCTGTGACAGAACAGGTTGGCACTGCTAATTCTCCCACTAACCTTGCCCTTTTGCCCTGTTAGTCAATCCTCCTCGTTCTTTCCCTGGTCTAGTTTCCCCAGTAGTTCACACACAGTAGAATTTTTTGGTCCCTTTAGGTCAGGCAGAGGCAGATTTAAACCCTCAGCCTGGCTTTGCTAAAGAGGTGTGAGATTGGAGCTGACATTTGGTGAATAGTGGTTGATTTATATTGAAAAGTTAAAGACAAAGTGTGTCATGGAGAAAGCCTCTGTATAATTGTAAATTTTTGTATTTTTTTTCATTTGTCTACTTGTAATATTTTTTCTACACAACTTTTGGGCAGCTTTTGCATTTTTTCCACCTGGCGCTAAATAAAACCCCTTGCACTAATGTGCTGTTGCAGCATACCATCCGTGTTTTTTCCAACTGGTGACCCTCATCGGGCACGCTTACCCACACCTGATAGTGAGGTGTGACACTCTCTGTGTAAAAAAACTCTAACACTGATAACACTATATTGCCTTATACTCTATTCATAATTCAACTTGTAGGATACAGCAGGAAATGGATAACAATAATATTATTATACAATACTGGGCAATGAACATCACTGATAAGAAAAATCCCAGATTTTAATATCACCACCATTGTTAAATTTACCATCTCAACATCTGGAGGCTCACCATTGTTGAGAAGCACGGCTGCTACAGCTATATCAATACAATGGCTCTAAGAAAAGGATCCATCAAACATCCCTGGTATGGTGGTCCAGTTGTTTCTTCCTTTTATGTCAGCTCCTCCCCATGGAACTGGTGCAAGAATTAATCATTATGGTGACAAGTTTGTGCCGCACATATCAGACCAACATTAATTATGACAAGCACTGCTAAATACTTAAGATGGCATGTCAGCAGCATCTGGCATGCTTCGTGTGTGTTTGCACAACTGCTTCAACTGGAAAAATGTGAGATCATGCTTTTGGGAAAATTAAACAAAGTAATGAAATACAGAATAAATGGAAGGCACAGAGGGAGTATATAGTCATGGGCCCTGAAAGATAGCAGGGAAGTTTGATAAGGAAATGCATACTGAATGCTTCCATTTACTAGCCATGGCATTTAAAAGGAAGGAGAGGTTATGCTAGGATCGTATACAAAACTAGTTAAACCATAGCTCGAGTTCCAATATAGTTTTCATTACTACATTACATGGAAAATGTGATTGCATTGGAGGAATGCAGAGAAAGTCTGAGTATCTTGCCAGGACTGAGGGATCAAATAAGGGGGAACAAATTTTTAAAGTAATTGGTTAAATGATTAACAGGAGATGAGAAATATTTACACCTAGAGGTCGGTATGGGTCTGGAATTCACTACCTAAAAGAGCAGATGAGACAGAGACTCATGTCAGATTTAATGATACTTGGAAATATATGGGAAAGTCAGTGATCTGCAGTTTCATTTAAAATACTGGAAGGTAGGATTCGGCTGAGTAGCATTTTGACTCATGCATTCACTATGGATCAAATAGGCTCCTGTATTATAAATGTTCTACATTTTTTATATTATGTAAAGTCTTCTTTCCATATAATTCTCCAAGAGTCCAGAGCAGTGTCCAGATATTTTGAAATTGCTCTCTTGCATGAGCTATTCTTAGATTTCCAACAGCATATCTACCAGCATCTGCTCTAGTCATAATGCATCTCTCCTTTAAGAGGTACAGGTTGTGCATGTAGTGCAGGTTAGGTTTAACTGTTGGTAAAGATCCTTTGCTGAATTCTGCAGCCAGTGGCAAGCAATATAGGATTGGCATGCTACTTCGTTGTACTAAACAAACGGATCCATTGTGCATTGCAATCTAAATACTTCTAGAGGGTCTATCAAATGTAACTGCATGTAATTCAGTCTTTCCTAATTCTTTGTGCAAATTAAAATGATTATTTTAAAACATCCACATGAACAAACAATATCAAGGTTATCCTAACTTACCTGTAAGCTGTTCAGTTGTTGCTCTCCCAGGAGACGTTGTGTCTCCTCTAGCTCCTGCTGAAAGCATAACCGGCTGTTTTTCAAAATTACCTCACTTTTCTCTTGCATAAGCTTGGCATAAGCTTTAGTAGCTGAAAGTTGGCTCTTATAGTGGCAAACCTTTCTTGTCTCCCCGTGATTTGGTGGAGTTGGAGATAAATCAGTGGTCCTAGAAATGCAATGTCAAAGAAAAATGTTGCAAAATTGTTCTTTCTGCACTATAATCAGAATTTTAGTTCCAGACAAATGCATAAAATTTAGGAGTTCTAAATTAATGATATAAATTAACTTACTTAAAGCAAGCTCAGCATTTAGGTATAGCACATAAAGCAAATTTTGGTCTTGAAAGTAGATAATTGAAAATGTGAACAAATATAATGCATGCCAATGTAGCAGTGCTATAGAATCTAGTTAATATGCCTGGTATAGGGAACCACACATGCACTGAGTAGGATCACATGATGGACACTTCCTTCTAATCATACGAAGTCAAGCATTTATGTAAAGATAACAAGACTTAATTTGAATGGTTTTGAAAGTTAATTTGATGCTAAAATCAATGGTTGAAAACTCCACATTGTATACATATTCATAGTATGAATACTGCTCATAATCTCACACCAAATTTACTTTTGCATCAAAATAACAGTCTGCAACTTACTTTCATGTAAAACACCTCTCTCCATCCACCCCCAGCCCCATACTTATGCACAAAGCTCTACCTTTATCAAACGGCTCCTGAAGTATGTTTGTGATGTGCCTGCCTCAGGCCAGCCTGCAACAGTATCATCCTTACCCAACTTCCACCCAAGCCAACTATCAACCACACTTCTAAGGGCTAAAAGGCAGGCATCAGTAACTCTGTGGATAAGAGAGGATAAGATTAGCAGTACCAGGCTATAATCACTGGATAGCATGGACATTTGCACTATACCTATATCCATCCCCAAAAAAGACTTCTGAAATCAGGTGTTGTGAATCCACACATACATCACCAGTTCATCCCAATCCCTGTGTCCAACTTCCTCATTAACCATGAGGTCCTGTTGGACACTATGTTTGAATGTAATTATTACCCTGACAACTTTGATCGGTAAAAATCAATAAAGAAACTTCAGCTCCTGGAATCTAAAATAAGAATAAAAAATGCTGGAAAAGCTGAACAAGTCTGGTAGCATCAGTGAAAAGACAAACAGCCAATGTTTTGGGTCTGTGACCTTTTGTTAGAACCTGGAGCTCTAAACTATTACAGAAATTTCATCTATTCCCTCTGCGCAACTTTAATTATCTTTACTTTTTTGGTTCTCAAGGAGAGTCCTTGGCATTAAATCCAATTCTATTTCTTTCCACACCGATGTTGCTTAACCTGCTGTGCTTCTAGCATTTTCTGCTTTTGTTATGCATTTTACAGTATTTGTTTCTTTTCTTTTGTTCTAACTGTAATCCTTATATTTATCCAGAATATCTGCATCTACCATAATTGGTCCAGACTTTAAGAAAACCTGGATCTGCTCTCATAAATGGTGTGAATCTGAATAAACTTTTCTTGGGCATCAAACCGGGTACAAGTATCAAATATAACCGATGGTTCAATGACAAACTCTGCCATTTTCTTCAGGAATAATGCCTGGGTAAACCTAGTCTGATGGTATTTATACCCCTGCAGTCCATCCCTCCTGACTGGTTAGTCTTCATCCAATCAGATTTCTGCTCTCCCACCTTGTTTACAATTGAATTCCAGTTCTTTCTTAGAGCAAGACCTTTGTCTAAAAGTCTTTTCATCTAGTTTTATTTCAATGGCTTCCTTCACCATGTGGTCCCAAAAAGCCTTTGGTGCGATGCAGTAGCTTTGTGTCACTCCTATGGCCATTTCGAATGCAGTGTTCTGCTACTGCCATTTTCTCTGGGTAACCCAAATGTATACACTTCCTGTGCTCCTTGATGCAGGTTTCCACCGTGAAGCCTGACTGGCCGATGTATGTTGCTCCACATTCACAGGGAATCCTGAGTTCCAGGTCATCTTTGAGCCACATAAGCTGTGACTTGAGCTTGCTTATGGGTTTTATTCATCATGTACACTGGTAAAGCACTAGATCCCTTTTCTGGTATGAATCTGTTTAAATTGTTTGAATGGTACTTTTGATCATTATGTTCCAACTGCAGTGACCCATCTAGGCTCCCATTCATTGTTTGCATATTTGCTTCTCATATGTACCTGTTCTTGTCTGTGTAAAAGAGTTCAAGTGTGCTATCTTACTGCAAGGCTGGGAATTTATAACATGTAGTTGAGCAGAGACACCCAGAGGCATAAGGCTCATTGTGGTGAGTTTTGAAAAAAAGTTGAGAAGAAACTGAACACTTAAATAATGAATATAACAAATATATTCTCAAATATATATGATCACTTAAGGCATAAAAGGGACAATTAGGGTAGATTCTGACTTACTATTCTCAGACTGGATGATAAACAGAACTGCTAGTGAGTAGTGGTGAGCTACATTTGGAAGCTCAGTATACTTTGAAAACTGGACTTCATGAGCAGATGTGATAGAAAAAAATGGGTTGGGAGGAAGAGGAGGAGGAAAGCTGATATTGCAATGACTCAAATTGCTTCTATTAAGTCTAGCAGAGCACTCTTACTCTTTGAGCCATTTGAAACCATGTGAATGCTTCATCATAACCGTTTTAAACAGTAAACTATGTTCAATAGCATTGGACCCCAATCTGAAAAGGGTTCCATTGACTGAACTGGGCACATAGTCTATATGTTCAGCAGTAGATATATTGAATTTGGCATTGGCTAGACCAGGTCTGGGAACAGGATAGTAATTTTTTTCTTTATCTTTTCATGGGCATTCTTTCTCTCCTATCCTACTGAACTAATGAATATGCTCTTCTCTGTCTCTGTCAAGAGCCTCGCTAGAATAAGAAATGCTTTGCTACACACTATTATTGAATCAATCTCTTTTCTCAAAAAGAGTTTTGGTAAAGGACAAAAATTGAAGGCATTGGAGTACATAGAAAAACATATTATTTAAGGAGTCTTAAAGAGAAAAAACACCAGTATACACGTTTAGACCAAATTCCCCAAATTCTGTGATGCACTTATGATTACATTCATATTATTAAATGAACATATGAAAATTTAATTGACAATTACTTCATAGGCATAACCCTATTTGAAAAATGAAAAGTTGACCAGAAAGCTTTAAGCTCCACAAAACACCATATTCTAAACATCTATTATAATTCTTAACAAACTTTCATTCCATTCTTAACAAGATATGCACTCAGCAACATGTGAAAGGAGTCAATTTTTATGCCATTAATTGCTTTTTCTGCTACTTTATAACATACATACAAGTCAGTAGAGGGAAAAATAACAAATACATATTTAATCTTTAAAGCTGCTCAATTTTAAAATAGTTCTCTATCATAAAAGTTTAAACTATTTGCTTACATTTGTATAACTTATGCCTTAGAGTATTCTAAAATCCTGGACAGTATATTCTAATTGATAAAGTGAACATTCGTACCCTTTGCTGACTGTGGGCTTTGCAACATCAGACAACGGCGAAATTGACATATAAAATGAACTGTGAATCTGTTGAAGAGCTTCAGTTAATTGAGTAGTCTGTTTTTTATGGCCTCAAAAAGAAACAGAAAGAAATGCAACATTAGAACACTGAGATAGATTTCAGTAACTGCTCATGGTAAATTGGAAGGAAATTTTGGTTTTATGTCAGAAAACAATAAGTAACTCAAATTTTGTTTTAACATATAAAATTATATAAAGTTAGGTTCAAGAAAAGCTACTACCCCTCAACCATCAGGCTCTTGAATAGAAGGGGATAACTACTGTACACTAATTTGCCCCATCACTGAAATATTCCTGCAACTAATAATCTCATTTTAAGGACTCTTTGTCTCATGTTCTTGTTATTTATTACTATTTATTTATACAGTGGCATGCAAATGTTTGGGCACCCCGGTCAAAATTTCTGTTACTGTGAATAGTTAAGTGAGTAGAAGATGAACTGATCTCCAAAAGTCACAAAGTTAAAGATTAGATTAGATTAGATTATGAAGACACTCAGTCCTCGTTTATTGTCATTTAGAAATGCATGCTGCATTAAGAAATGATACAATGTCCCTCCAGAGTGATATCACAAAAAAAACAGGACAAACCAAAGACTAACACTGACAAAACCACATAATTATAACATATAGTTAAAGCAGTGCAAAGCAATACCATAATTTGATAAAGAACAGACCATGGGAATGGTAAAAAAAAGTCTCAAAGTTCCGATCGCCTCCCGATTCTCCCGATAGCAGGCGGCAGAAGGGAGAAACTCTCTCTGTCATAAACCTCCAGGCACCGACAACTGTCGATGCGTTGGAAGCATCCGACCACAGCCGACTCTGAGTCCGTCTGAAAACTTTGAGCCTTCGACACCAAGCACCATCTCTGCCGAGGTATGTTTGGAGAAAAAAGGGTGCAGAATTTCATGAAAAGAACACCTCTCCAACTGTTAAACACAGGGGGTGGATCGACCATGCTTTGGGCTTGAGTTGCAGCCAGTGGCACGGGGAACATTTCACTGGTAGAGGGAAAAATGAATTCAATTAAATACCAGCAAATTCTGGAAGTAAACATCACACCGTCTGTAAAAAAAGTGAAGGTGAAAAGAGGATGGCTTCTACAACAGGATAATGATCCTAAACACACTTCAAAATCCACAATGGACTACCTCAAGAGGCGCAAGCTGAAGGTTTTGCCCTGGCCCTCACAGTCCCCCTGACCTAAACGTCATCAAGAATCTGTGGATAGACCTCAAAAGAGCAGTGCATGCAAGACGGCCCAAGAATCTCACAGAACTAGAAGCCTTTTGCAAGGAAGAATGGGGGGAAATCCCCCAAACAAGAATTGAAAGGCTCTTAGCTGGCTGACTAAAAGCGCTTACAAGTTGTGATACTTGCCAAAGGGGGTGTTACTAAGTACTAACCATGCAGAATGCCCAAACTTTTGCTTTGGGCCCTTTTCCTTTTTTGTTATTTTGGAACTGTAAAAGATGGAAATAAAAAAGTAATCTTAGTTACAATATTAAAGAAATGTGTCATCTTTAACTTTATGCCTTTTGGAAATCAGGTCATCTTTTACTCGCTTAGCTATTCACAGTAGCAGAAATTTTGACCGGGGTGCCCAAACTTTTGCATGCCACTGTATATGCATTTGCACAGTTTGTTGTCTTCTGCACTTTATTTGATCTTTCACTGATCCTGTTATAGTTACTATTCTATAGATTTACTGAGTATGCCCACAGGAAAATGAATCTCAGGGTTGTATGTGGTGACAGTTATGTACTTTGATAATTAAAATTACTTTGAACTTTAATATTCCTGTATGTTTATTTGTTTAGTGATCAGATTTTATTAGAGGTTGTGATTTGGTAACACTCTGACCTGTATTGAAATTTGATAGTACAAGAGAAGGCTTTATTTCTTTGTATGAGGTAGTCTTAAACATAGATGAAGGGTCATGAAGTTTCACAGTATCAGGGTTCTTACTGGGCTTTGGGGAAACTGGAGGGAAATTCTGAAGTTTGGCAGCACATACAAGAAGCCTTGTGATCCAGCATCATTGTGGAAGACGAATCTGAGGGTTCATCCCAATGAGAGGATGTAATCATGTTACCTATTAGCAGTAAATGTAAGATTGTTTTGGTTGGAATTTGGTATTGAGGCCAACAGTATAATGAGCCAGATAATAGAAGAAATATTTGATTAAATTAAATTTGATAACATTTGTGCATGATTCTATTTGTTTTTCTTAGGATTTATTAATTAGAATATTTATATTTTATTTAAGTTAAATGGCAGGTGATAATTCAGACCATTTTGTGTGGTTTTAAAATTAGGCTTGTGTGTTTAAACCAATGACTGAAATTAAGATGAGGAGTATTTACAGTATAGTGTATTAATATAGTATATTCTGGTTAATTGAGACACATCTGGACCAGTACATTTTGGCCCAATTAAGCGGCTGCTCCAATTAGCCAAAGTTTCATGGAAATAGTTAAAAAGGTATAAAAAAAAAGACAAACTACTATTTAACTGAATAACAAATTATGCATTTAAATGAAATACAGAATAAATTAGAATACTACCAAAACTACTACAGTACTATAAAACTGTGTAATCGATGGAGGAATGACATGTTCTTTTGATTGATTGTAAATGAACAAAATCAACACAGAACCAAGCAGATAGTGGATTACCTTCAAACACTGCATTCAATGTTTGCATCCTCCAAATCTTCACTTTAATTGTAACATTCAAATTGATTATCAATACCATCAAATCCTTTGCACTCCTTAACTTGTTGAAGTAGTGAAATTGTTTTATTTTCACTTCTAGTCGTTTCTAGGAAATTGTTCCCTCTAAGCATAGTGTGGTGTCTAACGGCCACATGGCATACATATGACTGACACTCTTTAGCAAATATTTGGCAACAGTTTCCTGTTCCAATTAAGTGGCATGGTATTCCAATAAATGAGGGGAATCAAAGCTATTTCCTCAATTAGTTGTTTGTTCTTTATGAGTTGTTCCAAATTAGCTGATAACCCAATTAACTGGAATCCACTGTATATTTATAACAAGAGAGTAAAGGAGCCTCAAAACAGAATAAACACACATATTTAGATGTGCGATGCTTTGGAAGGCCAGCACCAAATTGTTGCATTCACTCTCTACATTATAGTTTAAGAGACAAATCTGTCACAAAATGAAAACAATAAATGCAAGACATACTCAGCGGGTCAGGCCTCAACTAGGGGAAGACAAATAGAGCTAATATTTCAGGTCAATGATCTGTCATGTTTGTTTGTTTGTTTTTATTTTAGCTTTTCAGAATTTTCAGTTTTATATTAGTTGAAAAAACTGCCACTGCAGTTCTATCTACTAAGCCATCAGTGATGACAAACCAATGCACTATCAAAGAACTCCTGAATTTGGATTGCAAACCTACACGTCTTTGTGTACCATGTGAACCAATTCCACTGATATACACAATAGAAATACAAGGGTTCATGCAAGTTGTAAGAAATTGGCAGTTCATATTCTTTTTTTTTTACAGGTGCATCATGTCAGAATGTATTTCAATAACCTGCAACACAACTTGGATGCCACCTGTCATTTTAATGGTGCTGGTGTGACCCATGTTGTCTATAAACCATTCATGCAGAAATTGGCTTTCAGTGCTTGTGATGTCTGCTTTTGACTTTTGAGAGTAGCCTAAGTAGGGCCCAAGCCAGTGCTAGAAACTATCCTATCAAGTTAATTTATTGACTTTCCTTTAGCAACTCTACACACAACCACACCCCACCCCACTCCCCGTTCCCTGTCTACCTCTCCACATAACCATAGAGCTACTGCTATCTTCTCAAGATCACAATCCTTAACAGAACAAGTAATTGGGTTGACTTGTTGGAATGCTGGCCTTCATTTCAATGACAAAATATAAAAGTTTGATGCAACATTAAAGTGTGCTGGTGAGACTGAAGTACATACAGTTTTGGTTTAAGAAAGGATATTCTTGTATTGGAAATAAGAGATAATCTGCAGATGCTGAAAATCCAAGCAACACACACAAAATGCTGGAGGAACTCAGCAGGCCAGGCAGCATCGATGGAAAAGAGTGCAATCGAGGTTTCGGGCCGAGACCCTTCAGCAGGACTAGAGGGAAAAAAAAGATGTTCTTGCATTGGAGAAAGCTCTGGGAAGGTGCAGTAGATTAATTCGTGGGATGAAGGGGTTTATGTATGAAGAAAGAACAGAAGGCCGGGATTATGTTTAAGAATATAGAAGAACTTGAGGTGATTTTATTGAAACATACAAATTCCGAGGGAGGTTGATAGGATGGATGCTGTAATTATGAATACACTAGTGGAACGAACTAGAATTAGGGGTATAGTTTTAGAACAATCACCCATTTAAAGGGGATTAAAGAGGAACAACATCTCTCAGAGGCTTATTAATTGTTGTAATTCTCCACCCAAAGAACTGTGGAGGCATATTCATTGAATATATTGCATAAGATATAGGAGCAGAAGTAGGCCATTTGGCCCATCAAGTCTGCTCCACCATTCAATTATGGGCTGATCCAATTCTTCCAGTCATCCCCACTCCCCTACTTTCACTCTATATCCTTTCATGCCCTGGCTAATCAAGAACCTATCTATCTCTGCTTTAAGTACACCCATTGACTTGGCCTCCACAGCCGCTCGTGGCAACAAATTCCACAGATTTATCACCCTCTGACTAGAGTAATTTCTCTGCATCTCAGTTCTAAAAGGACATCCTTCAATCCAGAAGTCATGCCCTCTTGTCCTAGAATCCCCTATCATGGGAAATAACTTTGCCATATCTAATCTGTTCAGGCCTTTTAACATTTGGAATGTTTCTATGAGATCCCCCTTCATTTTCCTGAACTCCAGGGAATATAGCCCAAGAGCTGCCAGATGTTTCTCATATGGTAACCCTTTCATTCCTGGAATCATTCTCGTGAATCTTCTCTGAACCCTCTCCAATGTCAGTATATCCTTTCTAAAATAAGGAGCACAAAACTGCACACAATACTCCAAGTGTGGTCTCACGAGTACCTGATAGAGCTTCAACATCACATCCCTGCTCTTATATTCTATACCTCTAGAAATGAATGCCAACATTGCATTCGCCTTCTTCACAACCGGCTCAACGTGGAGGTTAACCTTTAGGGTATCTTGCACAAGGACTCCCAAGTCTCTTTGCATCTCTGCATTTTGAATTCTCTCCCCATCTAAATAATAGTCTGCCCATTTATTTCTTCCACCAAAGTGCATGACCATACACTTTCTAACATTGTATTTCATTTGCCACTTCTTTGCCCATTCCCCTAAACTATTTAAGTCTTTCTGCAGGCTTTCTGTTTCCTCAACACTACCCACTCCTCCACCTATCTTTGTATCATCAGCAAATTTAGCCACAAATCCATTAATACCAAATCATTGCTATACATCGTAAAAAGCAGCGGTCCCAACACTAATCCCCGTGGAACTCCAATGGTAACTAGCAGCTAGCCAGAATAGGATCCTTTTATTCCCACTCTCTGTTTTTTGCTGACCAGCCAAATCTCCACCCATGCTAGTAACTTCCCTGTAATTCCATGGACTCTTATCTTGCTAAGCAGCATCATGTGCGGCAGCTTGTCAAAGGCCTTCTGAAAATCCAAGTACACCACGTCTACTGCATCTCCTTTGTCTTTGCTGCTTGTGATTTCCTCAAAGAATTACAGTAGGTTTGTCAGGCAGGATTTTTCTTTCAGGAAACCATGCTGGCTTTGGCCTATTTTGTCATGAGCCTCTAGGTACTCCATAATCTCATCCCTAACAATCGATTCCAACAACTTCCCAACCACTGATATCAGGCTAACAGATCTATAGTTCCTTTTCTGCCACCTCCTACCCTTCTTAAATAGCGGAGTAACATTTGCAATTTTCCAGTCATCCGGTACAATACCAGAATCTATCCATTCTTGAAAGATCATTGTTAATGCATCCACAATCTCTCAAGCTACTTCCTTCAGTACCCGAGGGTGCATTCCATCAGGTCCAGGAGACTTAGCCACCCTCAGACCATTAAGCTTCCTGAGCACCTTCACAGTTGTGATTTTCACTGCACAAGTTTCACTCCTCTGACACTCTTGAATGTCTAGTATACAGCAGACATCTTCTACCGTGAAGACTGATGCAAAATACACATTCAGTTCCCCTGCCATCTCTGCATCTCTCATTACAATATCTCCAGCGTCATTTTGTATTGGTTCTATATCTACCCTCGACTGCCTTTTTACCCTTTATATACTTAAAAAAGCTCTTAGTATCTTCTTTGATATAATTCATCTTTTCCTTCCGAATGACCTTCTTAATTTCCTTCTGCAAGTTTTTAAAAGCTCCCCAATCCTCTATCTTCCCACTAGTTCTGGGTTTCTTGTATGCCTTTTCATTTGCTTTTACTTTGGCTCTGACTTCACATGTCAGCCACAGTAGTGTCCTTCTTCTCTTTGAAAGTTTCTTCTTATTTGGAATATATGTCTTGTACTTCCCTCAGAAACTCCAGCCATTGCTGCTCTGCCGTCTTTCCTGCACATGTCCCTTTCCAGTCAACTTTGGCCAGTTCCCCTGTTATGGCATTGTAATTTCCTTTATTCCACTGAAATACCGACACACTTGATTTTATTTTTTCCGTCTCAAATTTCAATGTGAACTCGATCATATTGTGGTCACTGTTCCTTAAGGGTTCCTTCCTCTTATCACCTCCGGATCAAATGACAACGCCCAATCCAGCACAGCCAAATCCCCTAGTGGGCTCAACAATAAGCTATTCTAAAAAAAAAGCCATTCCTTAGACATTCTACAAATTCTCTCTCTTGAGGTCCGGTACTGACCTGGTTTTCCCAATCCACTTATCATCACATTGCCTTTCTGACACGCCTTTTCTATCTTCTGCTGTAATTCGTAATCCACATTCTGACTGCTGTTTAGTGGCCTATATACAACCGCCATTAGGGTCCTTTCACCCTTGCCATTTCTTAACTCAACCCACACTCTACACCTTCCAATCCTATGTCATCTCTTTCCAATGATTTAATATTAGTTCTTATACACACAGCCACACCACCTCCCCGCCTACTAACCTGTCTTTCCTATATACCGTATATCCTTGGACATTCAGCTCCCAATGACAGCCATCTTTTATTCAAGGGAAGAATTAACATACCTTTAAATTGCAATGTAATCAAGGTAATTAGGGGGATGCTCCAGAAAGCAATGCTGAGGCCATAATTGGGGATTAGCCATGACTTTACTGAATGGAGAAGAGCTTAACCTACTCTAGTTTATGTTTTTATACAGTGGCTTATTACCCAATCAATAGGAAATCAGTAGGAAAAATGTTAACATATATAATGAAGATATACACTCAGTGGCTACTTTATTAGGTACCTCTTGTACCTAGTGAAGTGGCTACTGAGTGCATGTTTGTGGTCTTCTGCTGCTATAGCCCATCCACTTCAAAGTTCTACATGTTGTGCATTCAGTGATGCTCTTCTGCATACCACTGTTGTAAAGAAAGGTTATTTGAGTTACTGGCAACTTGAACTAGTCTGACTATCCCCCTCTGACATCTCTCATTATCAAGGCATAACTGCTGCTCACAGGATTTTTTTTTTGTTTTTTGCATTGTTCTATGTAAACTCTGGAGACTGTTATGCATGAAAATCCTAGAAAATCAGCAGTTGGAGATACTCAAGCCACCCCATCTGACACCATCAATCATTCCATGGGCAAGGTCACTTAGATCACATTTCTTTCCCATTCTGATGTTTGGTCTGAACAAAAATTGAACCTGTTGACCATCTCTGCATGTTTTCATGCACTGAGGTTCTGTCATGTGATTGGCCAATTAGATATTTGCATTAACAAGGTGTACAGGTGTATCTAATAAAGTGGCCATTGAGTGTAAATAACATGTGAGCTATTATATAATTGAACAGAGTAACACATAGGAAATCCTGGAAGAACTCAGCAGGTCAGGCAGCATTTATGGAGAGAAATGAACTGTCAATCTTTCAGGACTGTTTATTCCTCTCTATGAATCAATTGGCAAAATAATCAAGAAACAGATGCAAATCCAGTCTGTTCACAGAAGAGAGCATTTTTCCACAATGATTGCTGTACTAGGATCAAACAAGGTCAACTGTATTAGGAATTTGCTGTTGTGTGTTGGTGCGACAAAATCAACAACATTCAAAAGTTATACAGAATAAAAAAATGTTTAAAAATGAAGTTCGAGGTTAAAGTATAGATACAGAATAAAATATACATAAATACTAGTTTGTATTTACAATGTAAACAGCATTATAAAAATAGTTTAAAGTGTTTACAGTGCAGTACGGTGACTGAGGTAATAGATAGAGGGTGGGTGGTCAGGGGGGGGTCAGTTGATCAGATTAATTGCCTGGGGAAAGAAACTTCTGGAAGGCGTGAAGATAGCATAAAGCTTAGACTCTGGTACAAACTGATTATTGGAGAGGCTGAGATTGGAGGATAGGTCTCAACTTGACTGTAATTATTGTTCCCAATCTGGTTTACTACATGTGATTGCAGCTCATTCAACAGCACCAGCAAGGGCAATAGACTAAAATCATTGCTAGATTGTTGCAAGTCATAAAAGCACGAGTGGCCATTAAGCCCAAGAATATATGCCAGCTCTCTGTAGAGCAATTGTCAATCCTGCTCTATCTCCATAACCCTACATATTTATCACCCTCAAATAATTATCCTATTTTCTTTTAACATCTTGATATTCTCCACTTCCACTATCCTTGCAAGAAGCAAACTACAGACCAGTCCACCTTCTATGAAAGAAAACAAATTTCTTCTGTGTATCCTTCTGCATTGCATCTTAAATATGCACCTCCTTGTCACTGTACCATCAACCAGTAGGAGTAGATTTTCTCTGTCTACCTTTTCAAAATCCCTATCAACTTTTTCTTCGACTTCCTTTGCTCCAATGAGAATAATTTGGGATTTTTCAACAGAAACTTGAAAGTTAAAATCTCTCATTCCTAGAACTCTGCTGAACCCTCTCACCTTTCCTAATGTGTGGTGACCAGACCTGGATGCAATGCTCTAGTTGTGGCCTAACCAGAACTTCATAAAGTTTCAGTAAAATGTCTTTTTTAATTACTTTCAATATGTCCAGCCAACACCCCACATCCCCACCCCACTCCAGGTGTGCGTCTGTTCTTGTAGATTCTTTAGAACCATGCTCGTCTGGAAAATAACTTCTTTTACAAGTTGTTTCCATAAAGCCATAGGACATGGGAGCAGGATTAGGCCATTTGGCCCATTGAGTCTACTCTGCCATTTAATCATGACTAATTCTTTTTCCCCTCCTGTCTTTGAGATTATTTTAATCTAAACTCTTGCATAAACCTGAGTTTTGTTCACCAGCCTTTGTATGTACTTTATCAACTTTCTTTTGGTTAAGATCTATGTAGACAAAATCCACTGCATTTTAACCATTGACCTCCTCTGGATCTTCATCAAAAATGGACTTTACCAACTCTCTTGACAATAACTCACATGTAGACTGGTCTGGAAGGTGAGAACACATGGGATCCATGATGAGCTAGCCTATTGGATGCAAAATTGGCTTTGTGGAAGGAGTCAGAGGGTAGTAGCAGAAAGTTGCTTCTCAGATTGGAGGCCTGTGACCTGTGGTATGCTGCAGGAATTGGCACTTATCATTTATATTAACAATCTGGATGAGAATGTAGCTGGCAGTGGTTAGTAAATTTGCAGATGACACTAAATTGATGGTACAGTGGACAGTGCAGGAGTTTGTCTAATGTTACAACATAGTCTAGATCAACTGGGAGAGTGAGCAAAGGAATAGCAGAGAGTATTTAACTCAATCAAGTTCAACATGATGTATTTTGTAAAGTTAAAGGAGAGGAGGGTTTAGGCAGAAAATGACAGGACTCTTGGGAGTGCAGTAGAACAGAATGATGTAGGGATTCATGTTCATAGTATTCTGAAAACAGAGACACAGATAAACAAAATTGTGAAGGAGGTTTACGACATGCTTGCCGTCACTAGATGGGGCACTGAGTATAAAAGTGGGACATCATGCACTGGTGAGATGGCATCTGGAATACTGTGTGCATTCTAGTTGCCAGACTATAGGAACGATGTGCTTAAGCTGAAAAGGGTGCAGAAGAGATTCACAGGATATTGCTAAGTCTGGAGGGATTGAGTTATAAGGAGAAACTAGATTGTGTGGGACTATTCACCCTGGAGTGAAAGAAGCTAAGGAGTGAACTTACAGATGTTTTTAAAATAATTAAGGGCCTAGATAAGGTGTAATGTCACAGTCTTTTTTTTACAGGATACAAAATTTAAATCTAGAAAATGTAGGTTTAAGGTGAGAAGAGAAAGATTTTAAGAGGATTGTGATGTAAGTTTTTTCACAGAGGGTAGTGGGTATATAGAATGAACTGCCAGAGGAAATGGTAGAGACAGGTACAACTTCAATGTTTAAAATTATTTTTTCTAAAACCTTGCCCACCACCTATGTTAATTGGCCTATTTTTAAACTAGTAATGTCCTTACACTTTCTAGCACAAAGCCATTACACTTGCCACTTTACAATCCTCCATCAATCTTCTTCGTACCTAGGGAAGATTGAAAGATCACAGAGAGTTTTGTACCGTCTTGACCTCCACTTTTCTTAGTAAACTGGGATGCAAGCCAATCAGGCAGGTAACCATTATAAACAAAACCAGTCTTTCCAATATATTCTGCCATCAATTTTCATCTCTACTGTAACTGCTAATACCAATATTTTTCAGCAACGCCTTCCTGAGTAAACAATATACCAAGTGCTCATTACGAATTCTACTTTTCCCCTGTGCCCACAATCAACTTCTTTGATTCAAATAGGCCCCACCACTAGAACCCTGAACTATCTGGTAGAAGTCTTTTGGGGCCAACAGCCTTTCTACTTCCTTATTCTCTCATATTTCCAGCTTTATTTTCCTATTCACTTCCTCCTAAACTAAATGTGTTTAGCATTCTTCTCACTAGAAGAATTCATGTGACATGCAATATACACCCCATTTTTCCTATTTCATCATATTTTAAGTTTTTTTTTCCATCACCCAACTCAGTTCCTCAGGTCACAGCAACATCCTTGTAAATTGCTGCTGTATTCTTTCAATCTTATTTTTCCTGTGGGTAGGGATCACAACTGCACACAATACTCCAAATTTGGCCTCATCAACGTCTTATACAACTTTAACATAACATCCCAACTCTCGTACTCAATACTCTAATTTATGCAAGCCAATATGCCTAAAGCTCTCTTTATGCCCCTATCTTCCTGTGACACCACTTTCAATTAATTTAAAATCTTTTTGTTCTGCCACATTCCTCAGTGCCCTACCATTCATTGTTTAAGTCCTACCCTGGTCTATCCTCCCAAAGCCCAATGCCTCACACTTGTCTGAATTAAATGCCATCTGCCACTTTTCAGTCCATTTCCCCATCTGGTCCAGATCCTCCTGCAGGTTTTAAAAGTCTTTTTCGTTTTCCTCTTAATTGTATTTCTTTACAACCCCCATCTTGTTACACAGAGATGTTGCTGAATGTTGAACTAAGTTTACCTGTTGTATAATGTATGCAAGGATTCCTGCTGTGTAGTCTGGTGTGCCTTCATTATTTCAGGACATAACAGGTCCTGAAAAGGAATGCCATTTGGAACCACAGTGTGAATTATGTAAACATGTTGTCTGTGAATCTATATACCCAAAACCATGACTGCTGCATAAATACTAGTAATCTTATGAACAGTTAGAATGTATGCTCGTAAATTAAAACTATTTGTGAATTTGAAATATTATATGGATGAATAAAAGAGTCTATTGCTGTACAACAACTTACAAATTATATTAAATACATTTATTTCTAACCAGTTATATTTTGCCGGCACTGCGATGACATCAGATGGGCTCGCTGAAATCTCTCAGTTGCATCTT
This sequence comes from Mobula birostris, assembly GCF_030028105.1. NCBI lineage: Eukaryota > Metazoa > Chordata > Chondrichthyes > Myliobatiformes > Myliobatidae > Mobula > Mobula birostris. The sequence continues at coordinate 76,432,009 of NC_092376.1, read as the reverse complement.
GTTGCTTCAGTTTTCGTTCTTGAAGCACCTTCTCACTAAATCTTCGTTCTTTTTCCTCATCTTCTTTGTGCCTCTCCTGAAGGGCTCTATATGCAATACAAAATTCTGCAAGGGTAGTGTAGTAGTGATTTACATAGAACTTCTGAAAAGTTACTATGATAACATAAGGCAGAACCATGAAAAATTAATGTGATTCCTTAGATTAAAGTTTCACAGCCAATTTTGAGAAGCTCGGTCACCCAACTACTTGATATAGTGAATGTACATCATTTAAGAAATAATTTCTTCAGTCGTGATTATCAAAGTAAATGGTATTATTCAGTATTATACCTGCAAGCTGGCAGTGCAATGTCTGATTAGCTGTCTTTAAAAATGATTTTTAAAAATCTGTTGCAGTAGATACAAAGAAATTTTTTCCCCAGTTGTGGGGAAGAGCATAACTGAAATGCATCTATAAAAGATATAAACACGCCATAAAGAAATCTAATAAGGAATTCAGATAAATCTTCTTGTCCCAGAGTTATGAAAGTCTGGATCCCATTATCACATAGAATGATTGTTGTGAAATCACGTCGCACGGGATCGATCTGCTGCCAGGCCGATGGAGACATCCTCCAACTGGAGCCCCGAAACGGCGGTGCGGTAAGCCGGGATCTCGGTGTCCGAACATTGTGCTTCTGCCAGTGCTGCGTAGTCTGTTCCTGAGGACGATATGCCTACTGAGTGGAGGCAGGGGCGAGACAGTGTGTCGGCGACAACGTTGTTCTTCCCTGCGATGTGGCGAACGTCCGTGGTGAAATCTGAAATAAAGGACAGGTGCCTCTGCTGCCGAGCCGACCATGGGTCCGATACCTTGGCCAGTGCGAAGGTGAGGGGCTTGTGGTCCGTATACTGCCTTCCCTCAAGGAAGTACCGGAAATGCTGGACAGCCAGGTAAAGCGCTAGCAACTTTCTGTCGAAAGTGCTGTACCTCACCTCTGGTGGCCATAGGTGCCGGCTGAAGAAAGCAAGTGGTCGCCACTGGTCCTAGACGAGCTGGTCCAGGACTCCACCGACTGCCGTGTCGGAAGAGTTGACTGTGAGTGCCGTGGGTACATTGGCTCTCGGGTGTACCAGAAAGGCAGCCTTTGCCAGCGCCTCCTTGGCCTGCTCGAATGCCTCCATGGACTCCGCATCCCATGCCACTTCTTTGGTCTTGCCGGCCATCAGGCTGAACAAGGGTCTCATGATGCGTGCCACCACCGGCACGAACCGATGATACAAGTTGATCGTCCCTATGAACTCCTGCAGGCCCTTGACCGTGCTGGGCTTGGGGAACTGGCAGATGGTCTGGACCTAGTCCAGTAGGGGAACTGCGCCATGTTGGTTGACTCTGTGGCCCAAGAAGTCGATCTCCGTCAGCCCAAACTGTCATTTCGCCGGATTGATTGCCAGTCCGTGGTCACTCAGGCGTTGGCAGAGCTGGCGCAAATGTGCCACGTGCTCTTGGTGCGAACTGCTGGCCACCAGGATATCGTCCAATTAAATGAAAACGAAATCCCAGGCTGCATCCCACCGAGTCCATGAGCCTTTGGAAAGTTTGGGCTGCATTCTTGACACCGAAAGGCATCCTCAGGAGTTCAAACAAGCTGAACGGGTGATGAGGGCTGTCTTGGGCACATCGTCGGTGTGCACTGGGATCTGATAGTATCCCCTGACCAGGTTGATTTTCGAGAAGATGGTCGCTCCGTGCAGGTTCGCCATGAAGTCCTGGATGTGGGGTACCGGGTATCTGTCGGCAGTTGTGGCATCGTTGAGCCTTCTGTAGTCTCCGCAGGGCCTCCATCCTCCTGCGGACTTGGGCACCATGTGCAGCGGGGCTGCCCACGGGCTGTCTGAGCGGCGTACGATTCCCATCTCTTCCATCTTACGGAACTCCTCCTTGGCGAGGTGGAGCTTGTCGGGTGGGAGCCTGCGAGCTCGGGCATGCAGCAGTGGTCCTTGCGTAGGGATGTGGTGCTGCACGCCATATTTGGGGTCGGCCGTGGAGAACTGCAGGGTGACTATGGAGGAGAATTCCGCCAACACTCTGGCGAATTTGTTACCTGAGAGGGTCATGGAATCCATGTGGAAGGCCAGTAGCTTGGTTTCTCCGAGCTGGAAAGTTTGGAATATCTCAGCAAGGACCAAACGCCGGCCTTTTAGATCGACCAGGAGGCAGTTAGCTCGTAGGAAATCTGCCCCTAGTAGTGGCTGTGACACCGCTGCCAATGTGAAAGTCCAAGTGAAACAGCTGGACCCGAAATGCAGTGAGATAGTTCGCGGGCCGTACGTCCGAATACTGGTGCCATTTACAGCGTTGAGTTCGGGGCCGGGGACCGTGGTACGAGTGTCCATGTTCGAGCGGGGGAGTACGCTGTCTTTGGCCCCGGTGTCTACCAGGAAGCGCCGCCTGGAGTGTCAGTCCCAGAGGTACAGGAAGCTGTCTCGGTGGCCAGCCGTCGTAGCCATTAGTGACGGCTGGCCCCAGCATTTCCTGGAACAGCACATGGTGGACGGCAGCGGCGTGCGTGTGAGCCCCATCTTTGTTGATAGAAACACCATCGTTCCGAACTTCCGTCTTTTTTCCCCGTGGGTCTTGACAGCTTCGGTTGCAGGGCCTGGGCATTGGGGCGCACGATCGTGGCTAGGCCAATGGAGGCTGCTCCATGTTGCTTGCTCTGCCAAAGGATGTCTGCTTTAGCCGCGACCCTGTGTGGGTCGCTGAAATCCTCACTCGTGAGCAGGAGGCGAGTGTCCTCTGGCATTTGCTCGAGGAAAAACTGTTCGAATAAAAGGCACGGCTTATGGCCATCCATGAGCGTCCATGATCATTCATGAGCTCGGTGGCATGCGGTCGCCCAGGCCGTCCATGTGTGGGAGCCGTGCGGCCCGTTCGCGGTGGGAGAGTCCAAAGGTACAGCTCAGGGGCGCCTTAAGCTTAGTGTACCTGTCCTCCATTGGTGGCTGGCTTAGGAAGTCGATGATCCGGCCTGCCGTCTCCTGGTTGAGCGTGCTGACCACGTAGTAGTACCACCTGGCGTCGGCTGTAATGTCTCTGATATTGAACTGGGCCTCAGCCTGCTCGAACCAAATGTGGGGCTGAGTGGCCCAGAAAGTCGGGAGCTTCAGAGAGACTGTCTGGAACGTCGGGGTCACCAATGTAGTCGCGTGCAAATGCGCTACTCTGAAAACACACGGAGGCAGAGACAGCTGAACTCAGAATGACTTTACTGATTCAAAATCGCGTGCTTAAATCTCCCCTCCCATGGGCCCCTGCGACCCGCAGGGCGGACGTGATGTTAGACTATCCCCGGAGTGTCCGCCTCGAGCGAGTAGTTACAAACGCGCTACTGCGTATCCGCCCGTGGCTCCCGATGGCGGTTCGAGTCCCGCGTGTGCAGGCCGCTACGGTCTCAACAAAAAATGGCCTGGCCAAACAAATTGCGTTACTGTCGTGGCAGGGCTCACATATACCAAACAAATGTGAAACTTGCAGAAAATGCAACAAAGTAGGACAAATATAAAGTGTGTATCAGGCAGACTAAAATGAATGGGCTTCTCAGGGAAGGAAATATGCTAAAAAGTCAAGTTGCAGTTTCAAAATCTGCACATGGTTAATGAAAAATCTGATAATGATGAGAGTGACACAGGATTAGCAATGTGAAAATTAATATTAAACAAGCAATATGGCTCACGGCAGAAGTAAATAGCAAATTAACTAAAATAGAATTGGACATTGGATCAGCTTTTTCAGTCATTCCACAAAATGAGTTTGAGAGACATTTCAGAGATATTAAACTGAAGCCTGCAGAAATCCAACTAAGAAGTTATCCTGGAGAAAAGATAACTCCTGTGGGAATGACATCTATAACATTGAAATACAACACCCAACGAACCATATTGAGCTTGGATGTGGAAAAAAAAGGGCCAGCGTTGTTGGGGTGTGATTGGCTGAGGAAACCACAACTTGATTGGAGATCCATCCACTGTTTGCAAGCCACATCCCCTGTAATGAAGCCAATTGAAAGCAAATTAAGAAATGTACTGGATGACACCGCTACCGTTTCCATGCCAAACACCATGAACCATTGCCCAACAGAGAACAAACAGGTGTTGGTGCCAACCTCTGTGTCTCTGGTTGGAAAGTATATTGGAACAAGGAAGGACCATGCTGCTCAGAGGAAGCATGAAATGGACAAAATCAGTGGTCCGACTTCAATTTTTGTAGGCAACATATCTGAGAGAACTTCTGATATGTTAATCAGGCAGTGACTTGCAAAATGTGGCTTGGTTTTAAGCTGGAAGAGAGTTCAAGGAGTTTCAGTAAAGTTGCAAGCATTCGGCTTATGGGAGTATAAAGAACCAGAATATACTCTGTGTGCATGAAAGTTATGACATGAACTTCAAGTGGGTGACAAAAATCTCCTTGTAAAAGTAGATGCAAAGATGAAAGCCCAGCTCTATGAATGGAAGGCCAAATAGAAAGGAGTCAATGGAGATACAAAAGCAGAGGATTTGTCATGATGCTGTAGATGAAGCAATTAAGAGGAGAGATCATATCTAAGGGGAGCAATCAAAGGATTAATAAGAGAATACTCCAGTGAACTAAATGGACAGTCCCAAGATCAAGATGCACAAATTAGAAAAAGGAGTGAAGAGACAGAGAAAGAATGTGAATGAGAAAGAGAATGGTGTGAAAGAGAGGAGGAACACAAGAAAGAAAAAGAAAGTGCTTGAAGTAGAACCAGAGCAAGAAAAGAAGAAAGGTGTCCAGAGCTGTCAGACCATTTCATACAGTCTGAGTATCAACTCTTACGTCGCCCCAGAACCTGAGATAGTTTCACATCCGCAAGTCTCACCTGCCAAGCAGAGTGATTCCCATTGTCAGGAAAGACATTATCCCACAAGAGTAAGAAATTCTTCACAGTGATTAAATCTTTAAGTCTGAATGGGACAATTTAAAATTCACTATGCTGTGGATGTAGTTGTATTATATAGCATGCTGTATATGTAGTTGAGATGCATTCTCTATTGAGTTAAAGTTTATAGCTAAGCAAGGAGAAGTGTTGTATTAAGAATTCTTGTTCGTTTAAATAATTCATTAAGGGTTACAAGTATAAATTCGTTAATTGCATATGTCATCACGCTACCTCGTGATATGTGTGCACCTCGTTTAAAGTAAAGACAAAGCCAGACCCGCATTCCCGGATTTCCATATTTTCCTTGAATTAATATAATGTTTTGAAGTTAGAAAACATTACAATGGCTCTATTGGTAAAAAATTAACTAAGATCTTTGGAAAGAGCTGACATAGAATTAGAAGATGTAGAATCCTTGTGGGTAGAGTTAAGAAACTGCAAGGGTAAAAAAAAACTCTGGTGGGAATCACATGCAGGCCTTTGAAGAGTAGCCAAGATATGAGCTACAAATTACAACAGGAGATAGGAAAAGCATGTAAAAGGAGCAAAGTTGCAATAATCATGGGGGATTTCAATACAGAGGTAGATTGGGAAAATGTGGTTGGAACTGGATCCCAAGAGAGGAAATTTGTAGAATGCATGCATGATGGGTTTTTAGAGCAGCTTGTGGTTGAGCCCACAAGGGGAATGGCAATTCTGGATTGGGTGTTATATAATGACCCAATGATCAGGAAGCTTAAGATAAAGGAACACTTAGGAGGGCAGTGATCATAATATGATAGAATTTACCCTGCAGTTTGAGAAGGAGTAGATAAAATTGAATGTATCATTATTACAATGGAGTAAAGGAAATTACAGAAGCATGAAAGAGGAGCTGGCCAAAGTTGATTGGAAGGGCACACTAGCAGGGATGACAACAGATTACCAGTAGCTGAAGTTTATTGGGGAAATTTGGAAGGCACAGGAAAGATACATCCCAAAGATGAAGGAGTATTCTAAAAGAAGGATGAGACAACTGTGGAGCAGATGTAGAGAGGATGTTTCCTATAATAGGGGAGTCAAAGACAGCATAAAAGGAAAAGAGAAGACATATAATACAGCAAAAATTAGTGGGAAGTTAGAGGATTGGGAAGCTTTCAAAAACCAACAGAAGGCAACTAAAAAGCCATAAAGAGAGAAAAGATTAAATATAGAAGTACACTAACCAATAATATAAATGAGGATACAATAAGATTTTTCAGATACAGTATATAAAGAGTTAAAGAGGATGACAGTAAATATCGGACTGCTGGAAAATAATGCTGGAGAGATAGTAATGGGGGAAATAAGTTGGGGTCTATTATTAAGGATGAGGTTTTTGGAGTACTTGGAGGCACATAATAAAATAGGCCAAAATCATCATGGTTTTCTAAAATGGAAATTGTGCCTAACAAATCTGTTGGAATTATGTGAAGAAATAACAGACAGGATAGACAAAGGCATATCAGTGGGTATTGTTTATTTAGATTTTCATTGAGCTTTTTACATGGTGGCACACATGAGGCTGCTTAAGTAGTTTAGAGCCCTTGGTATTACAAGAAAGATACTAGCATGGATAGAGCATTATCTGATTGGCCGGAGACAAAGGCAGTCTTTTCTGATTGGTTTCTGCTGACCAGTTGTGTGCTGCAGGTGTTGGTGTTGCAATTGCTTCTTTTCACATTGTATGTCAATGAAAAGGATGAAGGAATTGATAGCTTTGTGGCCAAGTTTGCAGATGATACAAAGATAAGTTGAGGGTCAGGTAGTGTTGAGGAAGCACGGTATCCGCAGAAGGACTTAGACAGATTGGGGGAATGGGTAAAGAAGTGCCAGATGAATATAATGTAGGAAAGTGCATGGCCATGCACTTTGGCATAAGGAATAAAGGTATGGACTATTCTCTAAGTGGGGGGAAAATTAAAAAATCAGAAATACAGAGGGACTTGAGAGTCCTTATGTAGGATTCCTTAAAGGTTAACTTTCAGTGGTAAGGAAGGCAAATGCAATGTTAACATTCATTTCGAGTGGACTAAAATACAAAAGCAAAGATGTAATGCTGAGGCTTTATAAGGGATTGATCGTACTTGGAGTATTGAGAGTCATTTTGGCCCTCTTTAGGAAAAGATATCATGGCATCAGGGAGGGTTCAGAGGAAGTTCATGAGAATGATCCCAGGAATGAAAGTGTTATCATATGAGAAGTGTTTGATGGCTCTGTACCTGTACTCATTGGAATTTAGAAGATTGAAGTGGATCTCATTGAAAACTATCAAATATTGAAAGGCCTAGATGGAGTGGATGTGGAGAGGGTGTTTCCTAGAATAGGGGAGTATGGGACCAGAGGGCACAGCTTCAGAACTGAGGGACATCTATTTAGAATGGAGATGAGGGGTTATTTCTTTATCCAGAGGGTGGTGAACATAGAATTCATTGCCACAGCATTAGAAAATGTTAAATAAACAATGGCAAATTCCAGTGTCAGTTGGAAAACAAAAAATCTCGAGCTTTACCTCCTGGGTATGAAACATCATTTACCCGACAACTCCAAGTCTGACACATTGTACTTACTTCTGCCTGCGGAGCGTTTGCAAACTAAATTTATGAACTTTGGCCCTATTTGTTTTTTGTACTTCCAATAATCTTTGCTGTTCTTCATTCCACTCTGGCTTCAGGTGTGTTTTTATATTTCTAAAAGGGCAGGAGTCAAGAATAAATGTAGAAATAATAACATGGGCAAACATGGGAAAAAATTAATAAAGTTTGATTATGTTAAAATATGTATTTCAATTTGAATTAATGAATGTATTCAACCCATGGTATAGAATACTACTTTTCAAATGTACAACCTCACACCCAATTTGTTTTAAACAGGTCCTTTAAATACCTATGTGTTTCTAATTTTCTTAATTACACACTGTTTCATATACAAATTTGTTCAACATTACAGAAAAACAAATTTTAAGTGCACATGACCATTTATCACTAGATCAGTGTGCACACATACACCAACATACATGGCAAATGCAGTATATCTTCCCGATATTTAATGAGTACTTTGTAAGACCCCAGTTTATTCCAATAACTGTAGAATTGTAGTATATACTTTAACTTAAAAGCTACAAAAAAAACCAAAACTCAAATTTATTTGACTTTACTACTGCTTAATTATAATCTTTAGGTCCATATTGTCAGATTTTGTTTAATCATCTTTAGTTAACATTTGCAATAGGACCGTGAGCAATTTTACTGCTACAGTAAAGAAGAAAAAAAATTAAGGTTTTCACACTAGTAATCTAATCATTAAAAAAATTACAACACAGAAGGATAGCATGCTGATTAAAAATTGTTCCCAGCTAATTTTCAGCTTCCAGCACTTGATCAGGAGTGCTGCAGGTCACAGCTCCAAGTAAACAATCAATTACTTTTTAAAAGTAATATAGGTGTTTGCATCTGCAACTTTTTTAGATGTGAGTACTGGATTCTTACCACCCTTGGGTGAAAAATATTGTCCTCACCTTCTCTCCAGTCCTTCTACCAATTAGTATAATTTTTTTTTACCCCTTTACTAAGAGAAACTGGATTTGCCTACTCACGATGTCCAATCCCATTACAATCTTATACATTTCATTTGAGTCAGATCTCATCCTTCTCAGTTCCACAGAAAGCAGTCCCCAGCTTGTACAGTTTTTTCAATCTTGTCTCATGGTTACATTTTTTTCTGGTTCTAGCAATGTTTTATTTCAGTGTAGATGTAAAAATTCTTTAAATAGGCTATTTCACAAGAGATACAATAATCCATCCCAAAATATTAATTTTCCCTTTCTGTCCAAACCAGTATGCTTATTTTGGTTCTTTGTCTTTTTGGAAATCATGGTTTCTAGCTTTGAGCTTTTCTCTCATTGCTGCTAGTCAAACAGGTCTTTAAAAAAAAAGTATTACTAAGGAATACACATCAAAGTTGCTGGTGAACGCAGCAGGCCAGGCAGCATCTGTAGGAAGAGGTGCAGTCGACGTTTCAGACCGAGACCCTTCGTCAGGACTAACTGAAGGAAGAGTGAGAAAGGGATTTGAAAGTTGGAGGGGGAGGGGGAGATCCAAAATGATAGGAGAAGACAGGAGGGGGAGGGATAGAGCCAAGAGCTGGACAGGTGATAGGCAAAAGGGGATACGAGAGGATTATGGGACAGGAGATCCGGGAAGAAAGACAAGGGGGGGGGCCCAGAGGATGGGCAAGAGGTATATTCAGAGGGACAGAGGGAGAAAAAGGAGAGTGAGAGAAAGAATGTGTGCATAAAAGTAAGTAACAGATGGGGTACGAGGGGGAGGTGGGGACTTAGCGGAAGTTAGAGAAGTCAATGTTCATGCCATCAGGTTGGAGGCTACCCAGACAGAATATAAGGTGTTGTTCCTCCAACCTGAGTGTGGCTTCATCTTTATAGTAGAGGAGGCCATGGATAAACATGTCAGAATGGGAATGGGATGTGGAATTAAAATGTGTGACCACTGGGAGATCCTGCTTTCTCTGGCGGACAGAGCGTAGATGTTCAGCAAAGCGGTCTCCCAGTCTGCGTCGGGTCTCGCCAATATATAAAAGGCCACATCGGGAGCACTGGACGCAGTATATCACCCCGGTCGACTCACAGGTGAAGTGTTGCCTCACCTGGAAGGACTGTTTGGGGCCCTGAATGGTGGTAAGGGAGGAAGTGTAAGGGCATGTGTAGCACTTGTTCCGCTTACATGGATAAGTGCCAGGAGGGAGATCAGTGGGGAGGGATGGGAGGGACGAATGGACAAGGGAGTTGCGTAGGGAGCGATCCCTGCGGAACGCGGGGGGGGGAGGGAAAGATGTGCTTAGTGGTGGGATCCCGTTGGAGGTGGCGGAAGTTACGGAGAATAATATGTTGGACCCGGAGGCTGGTGGGGTGGTAGGTGAGGACCAGGGGAACCCTATTCCAAGTGGGGTGGAGGGAGGATGGAGTGAGAGCAGATGTACGTGAAATGGGGGAGATGCGTTTAAGAGCAGAGTTGATAGTGGAGGAAGGGAAGCCCTTTTCTTTAAAAAAGGAATTTACTAAGGAATAGCTTCCTGAATCAATAACTCCTGCCCCAATTGAACCCATGAACACTATCTCATTATTCCTTTCTTTGCACTATTTATTATTGTAACTTGTAGTAAATTTATGTCCTTCTGCAAAACAAATTCACAATGTACAAGTCAAAGATAATAAGCCTGATTCTAATCTTTAATGCCACCTCTTTATCATTTAACACTCTTGATTCTAACCTTGAGCCTTCCCCTCTTCCAAACTTTGCTTTCAGCTTGCTCTTACTAAACAGATTTTATATTCCCCTTGCTAAAGCAGCACAAAAAGACCGTTAAATTTCCAATGGATCTTTTAATCACCTGCTATCCAATTCCTAAGCACTTATTTGCTGGTACTGAAAATTAGATACCATATACAATGCTGTCCCTACCTTTTTCAAAACAGATTTCTTATCCTAAATTCTCCAATCCTCCCCAATTTCTACCTTATCTGAATTCTTTAATTTCTTAATGGCATAACCACCTTTCCACTGAAAGTCGTAGAGCCCATTTCCCATTACCCTGTCAGAAGAAGCACTGGCGTGTGAGCAGCAGTTACCAGTTTGGGACCACAGTCATACCATTCTCAATATCTAAATGATATTCTGCCTTTCTCCAACCCCTTTCCTCATCTGGCCAATTTTATTTTCCTTCTGATTCCTTTCCAACAATGATACTTCATAATTTAGAAACTAGATTTGACTCATTTTGTGGTGTGCGAAGTGAATGCCATAATTTGCCCCAAAGCCATATTGGGTATCACCTAAAGAGGTAAAAAATGCTACATTGGGACAATGTCATTAACCTTTCACGATGCTAATAAATACAAACTTTTCCCCATTGAAACACCTTTGAGTGTTCGTGGTCAAACATCCAATAAAATACATTATAGCACTCACAACACGCTGGAGGAACTCAGCAGGTCGGGCAGCATTCGTGGAAATGATCAGTCAATGTTTCGGGCGGGAACGTTGACTGATCGTTCCCACAGATGCTGCCCGACCTGCTGAGTTCCTCCAGCGTGTTGTGAGTGTTGCTTTGACCCCAGCATCTGCAGAGTAATTTGTGTTTAAAATACATTATAGACAAGTTATCTATGAGCTACCCGGAAAGGCTATTAATTTACTGCCCATTTTATGACTTTTGTCTAATTTGCTGTTAACACATTCCCTTAATAACAAAATAAAGCCTTATTACTTCATCATTAATTTTTTTGAAATTCATGTCAAAAACATTCATTTAATTTCCCTCATCAATACTTTGACAATAGACAATAGGTGCAGGAGTAGGCCATTCAGCCCATCAAGACAACACCACCATTCACTGTGATCATGGCCGATCATCCATAATCAGTACCCTTTTCCTGCCTTCTCCCCATATCCCATCACTCCGCTATTTTTAAGAGCTCTATCTAACTCTTGTTTGAAAGAATCCAGAGAATTGGCCTCCACTGCCTTCTGAGGCAGAGCATTTCACAGAACCACAACCCTCTGTGTGAAAAAGTTTTTCCTCAACTCTGTTCTAAATTGTCCACCCCTTATTCTTAAACTGTAGCCTCTGGTTCTGGACTCCCCCAACATCGGGTACATGTTTCCTGCCTCTAGTGTGTCCAATCCCTTAATAATCTTATATGTTTCAATCTGATCCCCTCTCATCCTTCTAAATTCCAGTGTATACAACCCCAGTCGCTCCAATTTTTCAACATATGACAGTCCTGCCATCCTGGGAATTAACCTCGTGAACCTACGCTGCACTCTCTCAATAGCTAGAATGTCCTTCCTCAAATTTGGAGACCAAAACTGTACACAATATTCCAGGTGTGGTCCCACGAGGGCCCTGTACAACTGCAGAAGGACCTCTTTGCTCCTATACTCAATTCCCCTTGTTATGAAGGCCAGCATGCCATTAGTGTTCTTCACTGTCTGCTGTACCTGCATGCTTACTTTCAGTGACTGATGAACAAGGACACCTAGATCGCGTTGTACTTGCCCTTTTCCTAACGACGCCATTCAGATAGTAATCTGCCTTACTGTTCTTGCCACCAAAGTGGATAACCTCACACTTATCCACATTAAACTGCATCTGCCCACTCACCCAATCTGTCCAAGTCACCCTGCATTCTCATAACATCCTCCTCACATTTCACACTGCCATCCAACTTTGTGTCATCTGCAAATCTGCTAATGTTACTTTTAATACCTTCATCTAAATCATTAATGTATATTGTAAATAGCTGCGGTCCCAGCACCGAGCCTTGCGGTACCCCACTAGTCACTGCCTGCCTTTCTGAAAAGGACCCATTAATCCCTACTCTTTGTTTTCTGTCTGCCAACCAATTTTCTATCCATGTCAGTACCCTACCCCCAATACCATCTACTCTAATTCTGCACACTAACCTCCTATGTGGGACCTTATCAAAGGCTTTTTGAATGTTCAGGTACACTACATCCACTGGCTTTCCCATGTCCATTTTCATAGTCACATTCTCAAAAAATTCCAGAAGATTAGTCAAGCGTGACTTCCCCTTCGTAAATCCATGCTGACTCGGACCTATCCTGCCACTGCTATCCAAATATGCCGCTATTACATCTTTTATAATTGATTCCAGCATCTTCCCCACCACTGATATCAGACTAACTGGTCTATAATTGCCTGTTTTCTCTCTCCCTCCTTTCTTAAAAAGTGGGATAACATTAGTTACCCTCCAATCCGCAGGAACTGATCCTGAATCTATAGAACATTGGAAAATGATTACCAATGTGTCCACGATTTCTAGAGCCACCTCCTTAAGTACCCTGGGATGCAGACCATGAGGCCCTGGGGATTTATCAACCTTCAGTCCCATCAGTTTACCCAACACCATTTTCTGTCTGATACAAATTTCCTTCAGTTCCTCTGTTACCCTAGGTCCTCTGGCCACTATTACATCTGGGAGATTATGATCTATATGAACAGAAGTCAATCTCATATGCTTGCACTGCTTCCAAATCTCTTAATGCTTTGTTTCTTTATCTAACTATATAAAATACCCTTAAAGATTTGACTTCTTTAAATTTCTGATTGAATTTTTTTTTAATTGGTGTTGAAAAGTTGATTTATTTCATTTATTTAAAAGTTGCAAACACAATTAAATGCACATCCATGGTCATATTAGCATTTAAAGTTCATTTAATGGATTGTTGCGTCTTGAACAATTTTCTTATCCATATGCTTCTACTAACATAATGAATATTTACCACAATTTAAATTGAGACATTTGTTTATTTATTTATTTATTAAGCTACAGCATGGAATAAGCCCTTCTGGAACTTGAAGCCACACTGCCCAGCAATCCCCCAATTTTAACATTAGCCCAATCTTGGGACAACTTACATTGACCAATTAACCTACTAACCGGTACATCTTTGAACTGTGGGAGCTTACCGGAGCACCCAGAGGAATCCCACGTGATCACAGGGAGAATATACCAACTTCTTAAAGGGAGCAGTGGGAATTGAACCTAGATCGCTGTGCTAACCACTACACTATCGTAACTCCCCAGGTACTGGGACTGAGCTGTGGATATTTATGCTCTTTCTTAATGTTCATTGACATGAATCTGAGTAAGGGAAAGCTTCATTCTTAGGGGCTCTATCAATAACGTATAAAAAAAACTGTTTGAGTCTCGCCTTAGTGCATGCTCCCTTTTGCAGATCGACTGTGCTATAACATCCACACTTGTTGAGGCTAATGGAACATATATTGCACAAATTAATTCGACAGTATTTCTTGATCTCCTTCCTGTGCAGAACATTTAAAATTTACTGTAATCATCATAGATCAAGAACATCGATCCTTACATAGAAGGATAATAATTTGCATATAAACTCAGAATGATTCTCTGGTTGGAAACTGCAGTTCCTCATTTAAGCAGTCCATTGTTGGCTGTCACTTCATAAGCAATGAATGCAAAACAAAAACTTTAATAAAGATTCAAGCATTTATTGCAACACACACAAAATGCTGGACTCAGAAGATCAGGCAGCATCTATGGTGTGGGATAAACAGTCACTTTCAGGCCAAAACCCTTCATCAAGACTGGAAAGGAAGGGGCAAGGAGCCAGAATAAGAAGGTGTGGGAGGGGAAGGAGTACAAATTGGCAGGTGATAGGTGAAACCAAGTGAGCGGGAAGGTGGGTGGTTGGAATGGTTGGAGAGAGAAGCTTCATCAAGCCTTCATTTTTCTTTGTTGAAACGTGGTTTTAAATCTTATATCAAGTACAGTATGTATCGGGTAATTGTAGGTTATTTCACTTTCTGCAGCTTTAATTAATCCAGAGGATGATATCCTCCATCATAAATTTAAGTTAGCAAAGTTTGGAAACTGTGTCCAATATTCAAGTAGCAGCTAGCAGGTAATGGGAAAAATTATCAAATCTTGGATCATTTTCAGTGTTGAAACATATTCCTATCTGATTGCAAAATAAGCTCTCTTAAGCTCCTGTGAATGTCAGAATAAAGCAGTAGCATGAATGACAAAGTCCAATAATAGAAGCAATTGTGAGACTCAAGGTATTACCTGTGATCCCTACAATGATTCAGAAGCCCAAATCTGGAAGCACAAACATCTCCGCAAACTGGACAATATTCAAGGACACCTTCAGATCCGAATGAATATGCCACAATTGTCACCAACTTTATCAAGACCTGTGTGGATGAGTATATGCCCTATGAGAATGTATTGGACATACCCAAACTAGCAACGAGAGATGGACTGTGAAATTCACAGCATGCTAACGGCTAGATCTGCAGGGTTCAGGACCGGTGATCCAGAACTCTACAATAAGTCTAGGTACAACCTACCTGTCCAGGCTATCTTAAGAACAAAACAACAATTCCAAGTGAAGTTAGAGGCACATCAGCCCTGGCAGGGTTTGTAGGCCATAACAAGGTGAGACCTAACATCATAAATGGCTGTGATGCTTCACGTTCTTTTTATGCATGCTTTGAAAGGGAGAATAAAACTACACTTCTGAGAATCCCTACACTATCAGACAACCATGTGATATCAATCACAGAGGCCGGTGTCAGAATATCTTTCAAAAGGGTGAATCCTCGCAGTCATCAGGCCCCAAGGGTGTACTTAGTAGGTCATTGAAAACATATGCCAACCAACTGGCTGGATTGTTCAAAGACATTTCAATCTCTCACTGCTGCAGTCAGAGTTTTTCACCTGCTTCAAAAGTGCATCAATCACACCGGTGCCCAAGAAGAGTAGGGTAAGCTGCTTTTGCAACTATTGCCCAGTTGCACTCACATCTACTGTGAAGAAGTGCTTTGAGACGTTGATCATGGCTAGTAGTAATTGCTGCCTAAGCAAGGATCTGGACCCACTGCAATTTGCCTACTGCCACAATAGGTCTACAGTGGATGCTGTATATCTCAGGCTTTCATCAAGGACAGAATCCTTTCTATATTATTCACATTGAATTGCATTGTAATTAACTTAAAAACAAATCTGGGCATTGCTTTCTGTAAGTCTGGCATTATTGTCGCAGACCTTTCACTACAGGAGCTCTTTTGTAAAGTAGCTTGCTCAAAGGTTCGCCTGATTCAAACTCATACCCAATAATGCCATTCATCAAACAATTTTGTCAGCAAACATCTTCCTGTTTATCCTTTCATTTACATTAGTTTTGTGACTCCAGAGGTAGAGAATGGATTTCTTTATTTCATCTGTAATGCACTGTATATCCCATTAGTTATTTTGCAGGTAACCGCAGAAGTGATAACTTCTTGTTATTTATAAACTCTTTTCTTTGTTAATTAATTTTTCAACAAATCTTTATTTTCTTAGAGAAGCACAGATCTGAGGAAGGGTAAGAGACCATCTCATCTGCACTAAACATACTTCGGATCTTAGTGCAATCCATCATTGAAAAAGTGGAAAAATATGGCTAATATGTTGTTTATTTTCCTCAATTTCTATTTGTTTTTCTGTTGATTCTATTCCCCCAAATGTGTCCTTGCATGTGCTTTGTAGGGCTTTTTAAAATTAATTTAAAATGAAAGGTTCAGGTCCTATATACAGTGCCTTGAAAAAGTATTCAGCCTCCACAACTATTCTCACATTTTACTGTCTCATTTTCTAAATTTAAATTATATTGAAGTAGGATATTTGAGCTAATCTGCAAAACATTGTGCATCATGTCAAATCAAAAAAAATTCCAAAATCTGTCAATTATTTGCTAAAAATTAAAAACCAAAATTGTGGGGCTGAAAAAGTATTCATCCCTTTTGGAATTACGACACTAACTTTCCTCAGGTGCAATACTGTATATTACCTTACCCTCTCACCCAATTTGTTGATGCAGAAAAGTGGAGGATTGCCTATTTTCAATGAATTCATAAGAATAAATAACCCCCCCTTTGTAAAGTCCAACAGTATTGTAGATTTTCAACAGAGTGAATCAAAATGAAGACAAAAGAGCATTCAAGACAAGATGGGGAAATGATAATAGAGAAACACAAGGGTACAAGACCATCTCATCTGTATTAAACATACTTCAGATCTCAGTGCAAACCATCTTTAAAAAAGTGGAAAAATATGAAACCACAGCCATACTGCCTAGGTTATGCTACCTCTTTAAACTTGGTTGCTGGAGAAGAATGGCAGTTGTAAGAGAGGCTACTGTGATGCCAACAGTCACTCTGAGTGAGCTGCAGAGGCAGTTCATGGCTCCACAATCTCTAAGGCCTTGCACAGAAAGGGTAGAGTGGCAAGGAAGAAGCTCTGGCTAAAAAGAAGCATGTACTTGTCCATAAAGACTTTGCAAAGTATCACTCAGAAGATACTGTAAAGATGTACAAGAAGGTCTCATACTTGAAGTAGCATATTAGACTAAAATGGAACTTTCTGGCTTCAACACTAAGTGTTTTATGTGGTGTAAATCTAATACTATGCATCAACCAAGTAACACCATCCCTACAGTAAAGTATGGTGGAGGTAGCTTCATGCCATGGAGATGCTTTTCAGCAGCAGGGACTGGAAATCCAGTCAGGATTGATGGGAAGATGAAGGCTGCTAAATACAGAGAGATCCCAGATAAAAACCTGCTCGCCGCTACCAGAAAGCTTAAAATGGGGAGGAAGTACATCTTTTGGCAGGGTAATGACTCAAAGCACACTGCCAGAGCAACAATGGAGTGGCTTCAAATTAAGAAAATTGATTTAAGTGGCCTAATCAAAGTACTGACGTTAACCTAATAGAAAATCTTTGGCAAGGCCTCAAAACTGATCTCCACCGCTGCTCCCCAGCTAACCTGGCACAGCCTGAGCAATTTTGCAAGGAGGAAAAGACAAATCTTGCTCCATAATGTTGGCAAAGCTAATAGAGGCTTTTCCAAAAGACTAATGGCTGTAATAGCTGCAAGAAGTGGCTCTCTGGGGTGCAGAGCTGTTGTTCAAACCTTCACTGAAATATTACTTCAATTCCAACACATTTCCTGATGGAATGGAACAAATCTTCAAATGTGTATGAAACTGCTTAATGTCCATCACCTCAGGACCAAGTCACTTCAACTTCATTCACTGAGCTGCAGCACACAATCCTTCTGTATGGGCACCTTGAAGGCTGAACTTCATGTGCTCACTGGCTCATCCTCAGACATATGAGATAAATATCTATACACCTGCAAAGTAAAAGTCCTCCAGTAAATTACCCTACTAAGTGGCACTACTCGCTCCTAAAAATGGGCTCATAATAAAACGTGAAAACGTAATATCAGGAGTCACCTCTCAGCCAAATCAAAACCAATGTATCTCCATAGCACCCAGAAAAGTCCTTGGCCATCTAAAAAAAAAGAATCTTTAATGGTCAAGATCTCAAAGTTGTAGACTAATCAACCACAGTCACCCCCACCCTTTTGCATACTTCAGAGTTATGGACTATCTACAGTACAAACGAGAAAATCTGCAGTTGCTGGAAATCCGAGCAACACACATACAATGCTGGAGGAACTCAGCAGGCCAGGCAGCATCTACAGAAAAATATACAGTCGACGTTTTGGGCAGAAACCCTTCGGCAGGACTGAAGAAAAAAAGCTGAGGAGTAGATTTGAAAGATGGGGGGAGGGGAGAGGCAATAGATGAAAGTTGGAGGGGGAGGGATGAAGCAAAGAGCTAGGAAGGTGATTGGAGAAAGAGACAGAAAGAGAAGAGCTAGAAATGATCTTTGAAGGTATAACTTACTTCTGGGTTTTGGGAAAAAAAGAAACTTCAAGCCTTATGTTCTAACTGTATCGCCACGTAGCGAATATATAAAAAGAGCATCAACTGTGTAGCAAACAATTAAAATTCATTGCTATAACTTTTGGGACTGTTTTCTATTTCAACTTGTGAACTCTGAAAGTTAAATGTCTGTTATTCATTAAAAAGTGTGATAACCCACTGTTAGAACAAATAAAAAAGTGGAATTTATTGGATTTATATTCAGACTTGAGTTAATTAGTCTGCATATAAATCTGGCCGTAATATATCTCGGACCAGAATGGTTTAAAGTATAGCACAATTTTCCTATCATACCCACAGAGACAACTTAGTGTTGATTTTATTTTTAACACAATATGCATTTAAAAAACGATTTTATGGAGTGATTGTAGATGAGCAAGTTTGAGTTACCCTGGGACCAGCCTGCTGTGAGTTGCCAAGAGTACTGCAATTGGGATGAAAAGAAACTGTACCTGACACCATGGAAGAAGATTGAACCTTTCTCATTGAGTAAGGAAATGATTTGGAATCTGCCCTTTGGCTAGTGCTGCATTGAGTATAGTGAAGTAATTTGGTGTTGTTTTAAAATTTTTGGGCTGTTTTTGGAGCAGTAAAAGTAGACAGGTAAAATTTTCTCCACCACATTGATGACGTCATTGATGCTGTTTCCAGCTCCTGAGTGGAGCTCGTCAGATTTAGTGTGGAGTGAGCCCTGACGAAGGGTCTCAGCCCAGAACGTCGACTGTGCCTCTTCCTGGAGGTGCTGCCTGGCCTGCTGCATTCGCCAGCAACTTTTATGTGTGTTGCTTGAGATTCCAGCATCTGCAGAATTCCTCATGTTGTCGTCAGATTTATCAACTTTCCCACCAACATACACCCTCTCTCTCAAATTTGCTTGGTCGATTTTCATGATCTCACTCCCCTTTCCTGATCTGTCTCTCTCTGTCTCCAGAAACCGATTACCTTCTGGCCTCTTTAACAAACCTACTGACTCCCACAGTTACCTTGTCCACAACAGTTACTTTCTGACATTAAATGGACCTATGGAAACTCTGCTCACACTATCACTTTCAAGGATACTATTCTCTTCTCTCAGTTTCTCTGTCTCTGCTGCATCTGATTTTATGAGGAGGTTTTTCATTCTAGGACATCCAAGAAATCTTTTTTCGATCAATAAAGGGGTTTCCTGCCCACTGCAATCAATACAGAACTCACCCGTAACTCCTCCATTTCCTGCACGTCTGCCCTCTCCCCATGTCCCCTCCACGACATAACAAGGATAGGGTTACCTTTTCTGCATCTGCCATTCACTGAGGCTCTGCATTCAACATATTCTCTCCAATTTCCACTATCTCCACCAGGATCTCACCACTAGGCACATCTTCCTCTCCACGTCTGTCTCCATTTATCACAGGGATCACTCTCGCTGTGACTCTCGTCTGCCAAACACCCTGCAACTACAATAAGTGTTACATCTATCCCTACACCTCTTCCTTAATCACTCTTCCTCCCAGTGTAGCCTGCTCTACATTGGTGAGACCCAACTCAGTTTGGGGATAACTAATTGATGCAAAAACACGAGGAATTCTGCAGATGCTGGAAGTTCAGGCAACGCACATCGGGGTTGCTGGTGGATGCAGCAGGCCGAGCGGCGTCTCTGGGGAGAGGTGCAGTCGGCGTTTCGGGCCGAGACCCTTCGTCAGGACTAACTGAAGGAAGGGTCTCGGCCTGAAGCGTCGGATGTGCCTCTTCCCAGAGATGCTGCCTGGCTGACTAATTGATACACCTTCACTCTTCCTGCTACAATAACCAGTATATATTGGTGGCCGGTGATTTTAATACCACTCCCCATTCACATACTGACATGCTGCCCACGGCTTTCTGTACTGTGAGGTTGAGCCTGGACACAGATTAGGGGATTAACACCTCATATTCCATGTTGGTAGGACTAGAGAAGGAGTACACAGGTTGGAGAACCTTGAAAACCTTTGATTCCCCAGTTCTCTGGTGGGAAGCCACCAAGGAGAACATCAAGAAGTTCTTCATATACAAGGGTATCCAGAAAGCAAGCCAGGAGCAGAGGGAACTGGTTGAGGCAGGTTCGATGTTGTCATTTAAAGTTAAATTGGATAGCTATATGGACAGGAAAGGAATGGAGGGTTATAGGCTGAGTGCAGGTCAGTGGGACTAGGTGAGAGTAAGAGTTCAGCATGGACTAGAAAGGCCAAGATGGCCTGTTTCCGTGCTGTAATTGTTATATGGTTATATGAAAAAGATCGAATGAATGATCTCGGGTTACGAGTTATCAATAAATTTCCTGAGCAACACAAAGAAATTACCCGGGGAAATTATTGCCATGTTTTCCCTACTTCGTTCGGGTCTATTACTAAAGGATACGAGTAAGAAGTTGTTCGTTGCATCTGCATCCTGAGAATGGCCACAGCCGCGTCTGAAATTTCCCTCCACCTCAGTCCGTCACCGGCGGGCAGTGCTCTCCAAAAGGACCCGCGAGTTCTCGGGACACCGCCGCAATTCTAACACCATTCTGGACAACGTTCGGTTCGGATTGGGTGCCGCGGAAATTTGCACTTACAACCCACTCTCTCGCAGGCCATCAATGCTAAAGCTCTGCGGGAAATGCACTGGTACTCGAAGTGTTCTCCAAGCTAGCCTCGGCCTCGCCATGTTAACAACTGGAGACGCGGCTTCCATAGCAACGGCTGTAGTTATGGCGTTGCTAGACGTGGGAGAGTCTGCGCACTGAGCACAGCCGATATATGGGATTCTGCGCACTGAACACGGCCGGCACCTGGTAAGATTTGCGTGTTCTAATGCTGATAACACACATCAAAGTTGCTGGTGAACGCAGCAGGCCAGGCACCATCTCTCGGAAGAGGTACAGTCGACGTTTCAGGCCGAGACCCTTCGTCAAGGCTAACTGAAGGAAGAGTTAGTAAGAGATTTGAAAGTGGAAGGGGAAGGGGGAGATCCAAAATGATAGGAGAAGACAGGAGGGGGAGGGATGGAGCCAAGAGCTGGACAGGTGATTGTCAAAAGGGATATGAGAGAATCATGGGACAGGAGGTCCGGGGAGAAAGAAAAGGGGGGGGGGGAACCAGAGGATGGGCAAGAGGTATAGTGAGAGGGACAGAGGGAGAAAAAGGAGAGAGAAAGAAAGAATGTGTGTATATAAATAAATAACAGATGGGGTACGAGGGGGAGGTGGGGCATTGGCGGAAGTTAGAGAAGTCAGTGTTCATGCCATCAGGTTGGAGGCTACCCAGACGGAATATAAGGTGTTGTTCCTCCAACCTGAGTGTGGCTTCATCTTTACGGCAGAGGCGGCCGTGGATAGACATATCAGAATGGGAATGGGATGTGGAATTAAAATGTGTGGCCACTGGGAGATCCTGCTTTCTCTGGCGGACAGAGCGTAGATGTTCAGCAAAGCGGTCTCCCAGTCTGCGTCGGGTCTCGCCAATATATAGAAGGCCACATCGGGAGCACCGGACACAGTATATCACCCTAGCCGACTCACAGGTGAAGTGTTGCCTCACCTGGAAGGACTGTCTGGGGCCCTGAATGGTGGTAAGGGAGGAAGTGTAAGGGCATGTGTAGCACTTGTTCCACTTACAAGGATAAGTGCCAGGAGGGAGATCAGTGGGGAGGGATGAGGGGAACGAATGGACAAGGGAGTCGCGTAGGGAGCGATCCCTGCGGAAAGCAGGGGGGGTGGGAGGGAAAGATGTGCTTTGTGGTGGGATCCCGTTGGAGGTGGCGGAAGTTACGGAGAATAATATGTTGGACCCGGAGGCTGGTGGGGTAGTAGGTGAGGACCAGGGGGACCCTATTCCTAGTGGGGTGGTGGGAGGATGGAGTGAGAGCAGATGTGCGTGAAATGGGGGAGATGCGTTTGAGAGCAGAGCTGATAGTGGAGGAAGGGAAGCCCCTTTCGTAAAAAAGGAAGACATCTCCCTCGCCCTGGAATGAAAAGCCTCATCCTGAGAGCAGATGCGGCGAAGACGGAGGAATTGCGAAAAGGGGATGGCATTTTTGCAAGAGACAGGGTGAGAAGAGGAATAGTCCAGACAGCTGTGAGAGTCAGTAGGCTTATAGTAGACATCAGTGGATAAGCAGTCTCCAGAGATAGAGACAGAAAGATCGAGAAAAGGGAGGGAGGTGTCGGAAATGGACCAGGTAAACTTGAGGGCAGGGTGAAAGTTGGAGGCAAAGTTAATTAAGTCAACGAGCTCAGCATGCGTTCAGGAAGCAGCACCAATGCAGTCGTCGATGTAGCGAAGGAAAGGTGGGGGACAGATACCAGAATAGGTTTGGAACATAGATTGTTCCACAAAGCCAACAAAAAGGCAGGCATAGCTAGGACCCATAGGGGTGCCCTTTAGTTTGAAGGAAGTGGGAGGAGCCAAAGGAGAAATTATTAAGAGTAAGGACTCATTCCGCTAGACGGAGCAGAGTGGTGGTAGAGGGGAACTGATTAGGTCTGGAATCCAAAAAGAAGCGGAGAGCTTTGAGACCTTCCTGATGGGGATGGAAGTATACAGGGACTGGACATCCATGGTGAAAATAAAGCGGTGGGGGCCAGGGAACTTAAAATCATCGAAAAGTTTAAGAGCGTGAGAAGTGTCACGAACATAGGTAGGAAGGGATTTAACAAGGGGGGATAAAACTGTGTCGAGGTATGCAGAAACGAGTTCGGTGGGGCAGGAGCAAGCTGAGACAATAGGTCTGCCAGGACAGGCAGGTTTGTGGATCTTGGGTAGGAGGTAGAAACGGGAAGTGCGAGGTGTGGGAACTATAAGGTTGGTAGCAGTGGATGGGAGATCCCCTGAGCGGATAAAGTCGGTGATGGTGTGGGAGACAATGGCCTGGTGCTCCTTAGTGGGCTCACGATCGAGGGGTAAATAAGAGGAGGTATCCGCGAGTTGTCGCTGTGCCTCGGCAAGGTAGAGGTCAGTACGCCAGACTACGACAGCACCCCCCCTTATCGGCGGGTTTAATAATAAGGTTAGGATTAGTGCGGTGGGATTGGAGGGCAGAGCTATTTTCTCACCGCTATCTGGACTATTCCTCTTCTCACCCTGTCTCTTGCAAAAATGCCATCCCCTTCTTGCAATTCCTCCGTCTTCGCCGCATCTGCTCTCAGGGTGAGGCTTTTCATTCCACGACAAGGGAGATGTCCTTTTTTAAAGAAAGGGGCTTCCCTTCCTCCACTATCAACTCTGCTCTCAAACGCATCTCCCCCATTTCACGCACATCTGTTCTCCATCCTCCCGCCACCCCACTAGGAATAGGGTTCCCCTGGTCCTCACCTCCCACCCCACCACCCTCCGGGTCCAACATATTATTCTCCGTAACTTCCGCCACCTCCAACGGGATCCCACCACTAAGCACATCTTTCCCTCCCCCCATATCTCTGCTTTCCGCAGGGATCGCTCCCTACGCGACTCCCTTGTCCATTCGTCCCCCCCCCATCCCTCCCCACTGATCTCCCTCCTGGCACTTATCCTTGTAAACGGAACAAGTGCTACACATGCCCTTACACTTCCTCGCTTACCACCATTCAGGGCCCCAGACAGTCCTTCCAGGTGAGACAACACTTCACCTGTGAGTCGGCTAGGGTGATATACTGCGTCCGGTGCTCCCGATGTGGCCTTCTATATATTGGCGAGACCCGACGCAGACTGGGAGACCGCTTTGCTGAACACCTACGCTCTGTCCGCCAGAGAAAGCAGGATCTCGCAGTGGCCACATATTTTAATTCCACATCCCATTCTGACATGCCTATCCACGGCCTCCTCTACTGTAAAGATGAAGCCACACTCAGGTTGGAGGAACAACACCTTATATTCCGTCTGGATAGCCTCCAACCTGATGGCATGAACATTGACTTCTCAAACTTCCGCTAATGCCCCACCTCCCCCTCGTACCCCATCCGTTATTTATTTATATACACACATTCTTTCTCTCTCTCTTCTTTTTCTCACTCTGGCCCTCTGACTATACCCCTTGCCCATCCTCTGGGTCCCCCCCCCCTTGTCTTTCTCCCCGGACCTCCTGTCCCATGATCCTCTCATATCCCCTTTGACAATCACCTGCCCAGCTCTTGGCTCCATCCTTCCCCCTCCTGTCTTCTATCATTTTGGATCTCCCCCTCCCCCTCCCACTTTCAAATCTCTTACTAACTCTTCCTTCTGTTAGTCCTGACGAAGGGTCTCGGCTGAAACATCGACTGTACCTCTTCCTAGAGATGCTGCCTGCCCTGCTGCGTTCACCAGCAACTTTGATGTGTGTTTCTTGAATTTCCAGCATCTGCAGAATTCCTGTTGTTTGCATTCTAATGCTGATACTCATTTGGCACAATGGTTAAAGAAATGAGCAAGAACACGTTGCATTGCTTCTGTATAAAATATAAATAAGCTAAAAAATAGAAAATGCTAGAAAAAACGGCACTTGTGGAAAAAGAAACGGGGTTAAGGTAAACAGGAGGAATTCTGCAGATGCTGGAAATTCAAGCAACACCCAGCAAAGTTGCTGGTGAATGCAGCAGGCCAGGCAGCATCTCTAGGAAGAGGTATACTCGATGTTTCGGGCCGAGACCCTTTGTCAGGACTAACTGAAGGAAGAGCTAGTAAGAGATTTGAAAGGGGTTAGGGTTTCAGGTCGAAGACCCTTTCATCGGATTTATTTCTTGATTTTACAATAGGCGTAGGAGTCGGCTAGTTGGCGCTTCAAGCCTATAACCCCATTGTTATGTTTTGTAACTTCAAAACTAACCCAAAGTAAAACACAGAGCCAGTGGCGCTTAGTTCGTTTTCCCTTTAACGAGACACGCACGTGTGACGTCGTGGCGCGATGACGTATGCTATCAGGTACTTTTATATGAAATTTGTAAGGAATTATGTAAACAACCTGAGTGCTTAATCAAGCAACGCCCACAGCTCCTGGCACCTTGTGTTTCTCTCTCCCCTTCCCCACCTTTTAACTCTCCTTTTTTTTCTCTCTAGTCCTGCCAAAGGCCCGGAACGTCGACTATTCCATAGATGCTCCCTGGCCTGCTGAGTTCCTCCAGCATTTTGAGTGTGTTGCTTGGATTTCTGTCATCTGCAGATTTTCTCTTGTTTATGCATCATCAACAGGCATAAACAATATTACTGAAATCAACACCTCCCCCCACTTAGCTATAAACCCCAACTCAATATAGAATGCATCTCAATCTATATACATACACACATATATTCAAAGATTCAAAGCATATTTAATACCCAGGCAAGTATAAATTATACACCTTGAAATTTGTCTGCTAACAGGTAGCCACCAAAGCAAGAAATCCGAACAACCCAACATAAAAAAAGACAAAAAAAAACAGTGCAGAGAAAGAGGGGAAAAAAACAAAAAATCATGCAAACAATAGAAGCAAGCCAACAGCATTCCGAACCAGACTGAGTTCCAGATACACTCCTGGAACAGCCAGAGTGGGCCCAAGCATTGGTCCCCAGTTCCTCAGATCATGACGTCAGCGGGCAAAAACGCAGAGCAGCCAAATCAGTTTGCAGGCTCTGTGCCGTGGAGAAAGGAATGAACAATCACAGGAGAGCAAGCATGATTTGTTGCAACACACACAAAATGCTGGTGAACGCAGCAGGCCAGGCAGCATCTATAGGAAGAGGTACAGTCGACATTTCAGGCCAAGACCCTTGGTCAGGACTAACTGAAAGAAGAGATAGTAAGAGATTTGAAAGTGGGAAGGGGAGGGGGAGATCCAAAATGATAGGAGGAGGGGGAGGGATGGAGCTAAGAGCTAAGAGCTGGACAGGTGATTGGCAAAAGGGATACAAGGCAGGAGAAGGGAGAGGATCATGGGACGGGAGGCCTAGGGAGAGAGAAAGGGGAAGGGGAGTGCCAGATGAAGATATAGTGAGAGGAACAGAGGGAGAAAAAAGAGAAAGAAAAGGGGAAAAAAATTTTAAAATAATAAATAAATAAATAAATAGGCCTCCCGTCCCATGATCCTCTCCCTTCTCCAGCCTTGTATCCCTTTTGCCATCAACTTTCCAGCTCTTAGCTCCATCCCTCCCCCTCCTGTCTTCTCCTATCATTTTGGATCTCCGTCTCTCCCTCCCATTTTCAAATCTCTTACTATCTCTTCTTTCAGTTAGTCCTGACGAAGGGTCTCAGCCCAAAGCGTCAACTGTACCTCTTCCTATAGATGCTGTCTGGCCTGCTGCATTGCACCAGCATTTTGTGTGTGTTGCTTGAATTTCCAACATCTGCAGATTTCCTCGTGTTTGCGAAGCAAGATTTGTTGTTCAGTCGTTATGTCAAGTCCGACTCTTCATGACCTTGTGGACTCCGGCACACCAAGCCTGCTTGTTGGAAACTGCCTCTCTAAGACCCCCAAGGTCACACACATTGTCTGAGTAATATTATCTATCCATCGTAGCCTCTGTTATCCTCTCCTTGTTTCACCTTCTGTTTTACCTAACATGGGAGCCTTCTCCAACGAATCCTGTCTTCTCATGATGTGGCCAAAATATTTGAGCTTTTGTCTCATAATCAAGCCTCCTAGTGGCTGTATTTCTTCAAGTATTGACTTGTTGGATCTTCTTGCTGTCCAACGAACTCTTAACACTTTCCTCCAGCATCCAAGTTCAAAGGCGTCGATTCATTTGTATTCAGCCTTACTATTAGTCCAGCTCTCACAGCCATACATCACAACTGGAAACACCATAGACTTGACTATACAGATCTTTGTAGTGCAGATGTAATATGCCTTATTCCATTCATTTTCAGGAATGACTGAAACTGTTTTGCAACAAATGTGGTCCATTGTCACAACTAAGTGTTCTGGAACACCAGTTGTTGAGAAGAGCCTTTTCAACAAATCAACAGTGTGCGAGGCTGTAGTGGAGGCTATTGGGAACGCTTCTAGCCACTTTGTGGATGCACCCACTAATACCAAGAAATTTGTGCCCATGAATGGTCTGGCAAAATCCACATGAATCCTCTGCCATGGCACTGTAGGCCATTCCCAGGGATGTAGAGGCACTGTTCTTGGCATCTTCTGTGCATGTTGGAATCCTGAACAGTGCATGGGAAACTGGTCAATATGCTGATCTCTCCCAGGCCACCAGACAAAGCTAGGAGCCAATGTTTTCATTTTGACCACACCCAGATAACCAACACATGGCTCCTCCAACACTTTAGCTCTCAGCTTGGATGGTACAACAACTCTCAATCCTCATCAAGGGCAAATTCATCCTGGCATTGGTAACAATGTGGAAACTAGAATCTCGGCTGCACATTCCATTCCATTCATTTTGGTGTGCCACGTAGATCTGAGAAAGTATGGGTCTTTTCTGGTTTTCCTTTTGGTTCATCTCTGCTATAATAGGGAGACTTTCGATTTGCATCAGGGAGAATACATCCGGAGGTGTGTCCTCTTTTGTAAATTTTTCAGGTATGTTGTTTTCCAAGGGTAGATGGGAGAATCCAATCTTTGCGCATTTTTTTCTCTGCAACAGTAAGGGAACGTGATGGAAAGTTTATGGAGCGTTCACTTCCATCACTCATAGCATGTGACATGCTGCACAATACCATAAGATGAGGCCTTACAGGCAAGCTTCACTGGATGATGTAGATTATAATGTGTGAATACAGTGTCTGACATCACCATTTCCTTTGTCTTTTGGAAAGCCACCTCACATCGCTTTGTCCATTGCCGTTTCTCCTTGAGGTAAAGAGTTCAAGGGGTGGAGCACAGTAGTCAGGTTTGGCGGTAATTGACAAATCATAAAAATGACTATAACTGTGACATGTACTTTGGCCTTGGGGCATCCACCACTGCTTGACTTTTCTGAGCGCACTTGTGTAAATCTGTGTCGAAGGGGTGACCACAGTAAGTGAACTTTCAGTGCTGGGTTGATGGCGACTTTAAAATCACCACAGATCCTGACAGATCCATTCTTCTTGGCTACTGAGATCACCAGTGTTGCCTATGGGCTTCGCACAATGTTGGAAGAGATTCCTTCAGTTTCCATGCGTCCTAGCTCACTAGCTACTGGTTGGACTATAATCTAGATCTTTAGTGAAATTCTAATACCAGGCAACCAATTAGAGCCATAGAGTCAAGGAGCACCACAGCACAGAAGATGGCCCATCTAGGCCATGCTAACCCATTTCTCTGTCTGGTTCAATCTACCAGTGCCCAGACATAGACCTCCATACCCCTCTCATCCATGTGTCTATCCAAACTTCTCTAATATGTTGCAATTGAACTTACATCCACCTCTTCCACTGGCAGCTCATTCCACATCCATTTTAGTGTCCGAATGAAGAATTTTCCCCTCAGATTACCCTTAAATATTTCACCATTCATCCTAAATCTATGTATGCTAGTTTTAGTCTCACTTTACACCAAGGGAAAATGCCTGCATGTATTTACCCTATTTCCTCTCATAATTTTGTATACCTCTATAAGATCTCCCCTCATTCTCCTACTTTACAGGGAATAAAATCCTAACCTACTCAACCTTTCCCTGTAACTCAGCTCTTCAAGACCCGACAACATCCTTGAAAATTTTTCTTTGTACTCTTTCAAGTTTATTGATATCTTTCCTGAAGGTAGGTGCCCAGAGCTGCACACAATACTGTATTCCAAATTTGGCCTCATCAAAATTAAACATAACATCAGTGCTCTGATTTATGAAGGCCTTTGTGCCAAAAGCTCTCTTTGAAACATAGAACATTACATAACAGTACAGGCTGTTTGACTACTATGTTGTGCACACATTTTAAACTACTCTAAGATCAATGTAACCCTTCCCTCTTACATAAGACTCAATTTTTCTATCATGCATATGCATATTTAATAGTTTCCTAAATGCTTCGAATATATCTGCCTCTACCATGCACCCACCATGCTCTGTGTAAAGCACTTGCCTCTGACACCCCCTCCTTTCTTCCATCACCTTAAAATTATGTCTTTTTGTATTAGCCATTTCTAATAAAAGACAACACAGCTTAGCAGCCCCATAACTTGTGTGGCAACTTTGAGAGATCTGTGGATGTGGACTCCAAGATGCTTCTGTTCCTCCACACTGCTATGAATCCTGCCATTAACCTTGTATTCTGCCTTTAATTTTGTCCTTCTAAAGTGGATCGCTTCAACTTTTTTGGGTTGAACCCCATCTGCCATTTCTGAGCCCATCTCTGCATCCTGCCAACCCACAAGTACCCTCCATGCTATCCATAACTCCACCAACCATTATGTCATCTACAAACTTACTAACCCACCCTTCACTTCCTCATCCAAGTTATTTATAAAAATCACAAAGAGCAGGGGTCCCAGAACAGAACCCTGTGGAACACCACTGGTTACCAAATCCAGGCAGAATACTATGAACCTCTTCCTTCTATGGGCAAGCCAGTTCTGTAACCACACAGCCAAATTTCCCTGAATCCCATGTCTTCTGACTTCCTAAATGTGCCAATCATGGGGAACTTTATCAAGCACCTTACTAAAATCCATATACACCTCACCTTCATCAATGTGCATTGTCACATTCTCAAATAATTCAATCAAGCTTGTGAGGTAAGACCTACCCTTCACAAGGCCATGCCAACTATCCTTAATCAGACTACACTTCTCCAAATACTCGTAAATCCTGTCTCTGAGAATCCGCTCCAATAATTTACTCACCACTGAAGTAAGACTACTGATCTGTAATTCCCAGCATTACTTCTGCTCCCTTTGTTGAACAAAGGAATAACATTTCCCACCCTCTAGTCATCTGGCTACACCTGTGGCTGGTGAGGACGCAAAGATCATTATCCATGGTTCAGCAATCCTTTCCCTCGCTTGCTGGGGTATATCCTGTCTGTCCCATGGGACTTGTCTATCCAAATGTTTTCAAAAGTTCTAGCACATCCTCTTTCCTAACATTGACACGTTCAAGCATATTAACCTGTTTTACACTGTCCTCACAATCATTGTTCCCTCTCACTAGTGAATACTGAAGCTAAATATTCATTAAGGACCTTCCCTTCCTCCTCCCTCTTCAGGTACATTTCCTCTCATATCCCAGACTGGTCCTACCCCCATTCTGGCCATCCTTTCAGAATCAGAATCAGGTTTATTATTAAGGTTGTGAAATTTGTTAACTTAGCAGCAGCAGTTCAATGCAATACATACTATAGAAGAAAATAATAATAATAAATAAATAAATAAATCCATTATAGTGACGAGAGGGCGTACAGCAGCAAGATATGTCAACTAGTGGAATGGTGTCACAGCAACAACCTGGCACTCAACGTCAGTAAGACAAACGAGCTGATTGTGGACTTCAGGAAGGGTAAGACGAAGGAACACATACCAATCTTCCTAGAGGGATTGGAAGTGGAGAGAGTGAGCAGGTTCAAGTTCTTGGGTGTCAAGATCTTTCAGGACCTAACTTGGTCCCAACATATCGATGCAGTTATAAAGAAGGCAAGACAGTAACTATACTTCATCAGGAGTGTGAAGAGATTTGGTATGTCAACAGATACACTCAAAAACTTCCATAGATGTACTGTGGAGAGCATTCTGACAGGCTGCATCACTGTATGGTATGGGGGTGGGGGAGGGGAGCTGCTGCACAGGACTGAAAGAAGCTGCAAAGGGTTGTAAACTTAGTCAGCTCCATCTTGTGTACTAGCCTACAAAGTACCCGGGACATCTTCAAGGAGTGTTGACTCAGAAAGGCAGCTTCCATTATTAAGGATCTCCAGCACCCAGCACATGCCCTTTTCTCACTATTACCATGAGGTGGGAGGTACAGAAGCCTGAAAGCACACACTCAGCAATTCAGGAATAATTTCTTCCCCTCTGCCATATAAATGGACATTGAACCATTGAACACTACCTCACTTCCTTAATATATATAATTTCTGTTTTTGCACCATTTTAATCTATTCAATATATGTATACTTTCCTTGCCTCAATGGGACAAACCTATCCAGAACCCCTAGCAAGTGCTCCCTAGACAACCTCCACATTTCTGTTGTTCATTTCCCTAAGTACTGTACATCTCTTCCCAATTTATGCTCCCCAACTCATGCCTAATAATTTGCCCATCCCCAATTAAATTCTTTCCCATAATATCTGCTCCTATCCTTCTTCAAGGCTGTTGTAAAGCTCATGGAGTTGTGGTCACTGTCTCTAAAGTACTGTCCCACTGAGAGAGCTGACATCTGACCTGGTTCATTACCTAACACCAAATCCAATATGGCCTCTCACCTGTTCAGTCTGTCTATGTATTATCTCTGGCATCCTTCCTGGATACACCTAACACATTTAACCCTATTCAAACTTTTTGCACTAAGGTGAGGTCAGTCAATAATAGAGAAATACCCCATGATAACAACTGCTTTTTTTGCACCTTTGCAAAATCTGTGTTCCAATCTTGTCCTCGGTATCTCTGTTGTTATTGGGCAATCTATAGAATACTCACAACAGATATTTTATGACCCTATACACCTGTGCTGCCATTTTCAAGGAATTAAAGATCTGTTTTCCCAGATCTCTTTGGTCTGCTACACACCTCAGTGCCTACCTTCACTGTGTATGGCATGTCCTGCCAAAGTGTGTTATCTCACACTTACGTTCATTTAATTCAATCAGTCATTTTCAACCCATTTTTCCAGCTGTTTCAGATCACACTGCAAATATTGATAACCTTCCTTGCTGTCTGCCACGCCCCCATTCTTGGTGTCATTCACAAGTTTACTACGTTATCATCTAAATCATTATATAGATGGAAAAACAATAATGGACCCAGTACCGATTCCTGCAACACACCACTAGTCACAGGCCTCCAGTCAAAGAGACAATTATCTACTACAATTCTCTGTCTTCTTCCACTTAGCCAATGCTGAATCCAATTTACTATTTCATGATGCCAAGCGACTTACCCTTTTGGACCAGCCTCCCATAAGGCACTTTGTTAAATGCCTTTCTAAAGTACATGTAAACAACATCCACTGCCTTTTCTTCATCAATCTTCCTCGTAACAACCGCAAACAATTCTAGAAGATTGATTAGACACAATCTATTATGCACAAAACCATGCTGACTATCCCTAATCAGGCCCTGTCTATCCAAATACTTATAGATCCTATCCTTTAGAATAACTTCCAATAATTTACCCATGACTGACATCAGACTCAGTGACCTATAATTTCCTAGCTTATTCCTAGAGCTGTTCTTGAACAACAGAACCTCATTTGCTTTCCTCCAGTCCTCTTGCATCTCACCCATAACTAAGAATGTTTTAAATACAGTATCTGCCAGGGCACCTGCAATTTCTGCACTAGCCTCCCGCAAGGGACACCTTGTCACACCCTGGGGATTTATCTACCCTAATTTGCCTGATAAGAGCAAGCGCCTCCTCTTCTGTAATCCAGATACGGAACATAATCTCACTGCTCTTTTCCCTTAATTCTGTAGACCTTGTGTCTGTCTCCCATGCAAGTACAGGCACAAAAAAATCATTTACAATATCCCCTATCTCTTTCAGCAACGTGCATAGATGACCACACTGATGTTCAAGTGAACCAATGTTGTCCTTTGCTATCCTTTTGTTCTTACTGTGACCATGGAAGCCTTTGGAATTGTCTTTCATTTTGTTTACCAGAGCAACTTCATGTCTACTTTTACCCCCCACTGATTTCTTCTAAGTGTTCTCTTGCATTTCCTACACTCCTCTTGTGCCTCATTTGATGCCAATGCCTATACCTGATATGCACCTCCTTCTTCTTAATCAGGGTCTCAGTATCCCTCAAAAACTAAGGTTCCTTAAAACTGTTATCTTTGCCTTTTGTTCTAACAGGAACAAGATCTGTACTTTTACTTCTAAAGGTCTCCCACTTACCAAGCAACCCTTTGTCTGAAAACAACCAATCCCAGTCAACATTACCTGCCAAGATCTCTTCTGATGCCATCAACATTGGCTTTTCAGTAAGTTCGAATCTCAATCCGTGAACCAGTCCTATCCTTCTCCATGATTATCTTGAAACTAATGGAATTATGATCACCAGATCCAAAGTGTCCTCCTAAACACAATTCTGTCACGTGCCCTGTCACATTCCCTAAGAGGAGATCCAATATTGTGCCCTCGCTAGTTGGGACCTGTATATTTTGATTATAAATATTATTCAATTATAATACTACATTGTTTTTATCCTTTAAGGACAGAAATCTGCTAGGTTTGTGATTATAAATCTGTAGCATTGTCGTTGACTCACAACTGCCTTTTGAAAATTACGTTGGAAGTTACTTATTTCAAGAACAGTTAAGGGTGGACCATTGGTGCTGAGTTATCACACCTACACCTGCTCGGAATAAAACAGTCCTGCATTTAAATTTGTTTAAGCATAATTTGTAGAATTACAAGATACTGTGCAAAATATATTTGGTAAAGAACAAAAAAACAGCTTCCTTTCTATATATTTTTAAAAATATTCACCATTGTAAAGTTATGCCTATTTGACTGAAACTGAGATTTTGCAGTTTAAAATTCGGTCTTTTTTTTGCTTCTGGACTGTGATGTCACTGAGAGTTATACGCAGCCGTGCTTTTACAACGAGGGTGGGATTGCTATAGAACAAGCAGAAAGCGGAATATTTAGAGGGGGCGAGGATGGCCTGGAGATGATTCCAGAAAGAGAGGTCGTCATGGATGGATTGTCTACTGGGTGAATCTTAGGGTCTACGTCTCCAGATATTTCAATGTTACGACACAGATTTTTAGGATTGTTAAGGAGGTTCTTTTGTCGGAAGATTGAGTTCAAGAGCCAGGACGTAATATTGCGGCTCTATAAAACTAATTCCACCACATTTGGGAGTATTGTGTTCAGTTCTGCGGTCCCCTTTATATGAAGGATGTGGAAGCTCTAGAGAGGATGCAGAAATTTACCAGGATGCTCACTGGATTGCAGTACTTGTTTTCAGAGGTAGGTTGAATGAGCGAAGGAAGGTGAGAAGCGACTTGATGTGAGGCATGGATAGAGTGGACAGCCAAAGACTTTTACCCAGGTGGAAATGGCTAATACGAGGGGCATAATTGTAAAGTCAGAAACGTATAGAGGGGATATCAGGAAGGTTTTTTTTTTAAACACAGTGGTGATGCATGGGACATGCTGCCAATAGTGGTGGTAGAGGCAGATTCATCAGGTACATTTCCCACTCGGGATCAATAAAGTTCTTATTATTATTTAAGATACTCTTAGATAGGCACATGAAAGTAAAAAGGGGGCTATATGGGAGGGAAGGGTTAGATTGATCTAGAGTAGGTTAAAAGAGCCAGTGCTGTGCTCTACTGTTCTAATGCTGGAAGTAGATCAGATAGTAACAGTAGAGAGAAACAGTTCGTCTCAGTTCAAAGTTAGGAAGAGGTACAGTCGACGTTTCGGGCCGAGACTGAAACGTCGACTGCACCTCTTCCTAGAGATGCTGCCTGACCTGCTGCGTTCACCAGCAACTTTGATGTGTGTTGCTTGAATTTCCAGCATCTGCAGAATTCCTCGTGTTTTCATCTCAGTTCAATGACCTGTCTCCAGCATGTTGCTGTGTTGGGGGAGTGTATGTTGGATATGGAACCATCCTTGAGGTTCAGACTCATAAAAACTCGAGGAAACAACCATGGTTTACCATCATTTCTTCCTCTTTAGCATTCTAGTTCACTCTTCCAGAAACAATGCTTATCGCATTTCCACAGCACCACCCACCACTGACTTTGTTCTTTCATCTCCGTCCTTACCATTCAAGGACCCACCCTTTTAACATGAATTATATTGTTTTCCATTATACGGTATTCAGTGCTCAAATTGGAAACAAAGTGGACCACCTCCATTCTGCCACAAGTGTGACCCTGAACTTCCAAGTCACACCCAATCTGGCCATTTGTCTTCAGTTTTGGCACTGTTTCTACAAGCCCAGGCTGCTCTTCCTCACCTTTTGACTACGGACATTAGTCTTCAGGATCCAATTAGTATTTTGGTATTTGGATTTACAGGCACCCCTTGGTCATTTCAGATGATTACTTTCATGTAAGCAAAACCTGAAATTTTTGCTCCAATATACTATTATTTCACATCGTTTAATGTCTTCTGCCTTCCACTTTTCCCTCAGCTTACCATTTTTTATGGGCTCTTGTTCCCTCCCCTCTTTACATTTTAATATCTGATGTAAGTCACTGATGTAGAACATCAGCATTGTTTAACAAATTAATCTGATTTGAATTTTTTAGGCATGTTCTGTTTTTTTTTACTAAAAGTATGAAGCTGGTCATTATCATAGTGCTGGCTCTTGGGAAAGTTGATTGCCAAATTTCCAATACTTTTCAACTAGAGTAACTGGTGTAAAATGCTTCATGACATCCTGAGGTTGTGAAAAATAATATAAATGTATTTGTTCTGAAAATTCAAAAATACTAAAGTTTACTTTTCTCTTAATATATTTATCTTTTTGATCAGGCCTGTCATTTTTGCAAATCCTATAATGAATTTCTGTATCATTAAAAATGTACATTTACAGTGCCATAACAAAAAAAAGCTTGATTGCACAAAGTTGTCCAAGCTTCAGTTTTCAAAGTTGGATGACCATAGGTAAACAACAGGAATTCTGCAGATGCTGGAAATTCAAGCAACACACATAAAAGTTGCTGGTTCCATCCCTCCCCCTCTTGTCTTCTCCTATCATTTTGGATCTCCCCCTCCCCCTCCAACTTTCAAATCCCTTACTCACTCTTCCTTCAGTTAGTCCTGACGAAGGGTCTCGGCCTGAAACGTCGACTGCACCTCTTCCTAGAGATGCTGCCTGGCCTGCTGCATTCACCAGCAACTTTTATGTGTGTTGCATGACCATAGGTAAGTTGGCAAAAAAGTTTCTAGTTCCAGCAGTGTAAATATTTTATTAACATACATAAAGCCCACATCCTAGATACAAGTCATTTTATTTGACCAGGCCTTTTGAAAAACATGCCATGTAACAAATGATTGTACAAATTAATCAATAGAAAATAGTTACAAAATAACTGATTATAGATCATAAAAAGGACATTTAATTACTGCATATTGTTACATTGTCCTCTTTCATCATTGAAAGTAAGAAAAATGTTATTGAATGTGTTTCTACAATAAAGTATGTATAATCTAAAATTCAGTAGTTGTTCATCTTCTACTATATTACCCTGAGTAGAGGCAGCTCACGTCTGAACAAATTTTATAAAATACCTAATAATATCATCATATATAAAATGGATAAAGGTATTCACAGTTTTCTCTTTTTGACGGTTTTACTAAATATCTCTGATATAATTTTACTCCTAAAATCTTTTGCAAGCTCAATGATACAATACAAAATATTCTGAGATGGTTCATTTATAGAATGTTGCACTTAATAGAACTGCATAAACAGGGAATGTTTTATTTGGCAAAGTGTCAAATAGGTTACTAAAACCTAGTCAAGTAGTAATATTTAATCATAAAGTATGTATGAATTAGATTCCAAATATACTACAAAACTTGAAATTAAAGTACACAAATAAATCACTACTTCAAAACATAAATATTGATGATAATGCTATAAAATTGAAATGTAAAAATATGGCTAAATCATACATTACAAATAAATGGTTTAGTCATGAAATTTATTACTGGAAATACACTATTCTATTCCACTTTGGCTCAGTTGATATTTTCTTATAACATTGAGGGCTCAAACCCCATTCAGATATTTCAGCACAAATATTTACAGCAATATTCAAATATTTTATTAGATGACCCCATTGTTTTGGTTGAGTTTTCGAGGTCACATCTTCTCTTAAGTATCCCTGGCACCACTTCAAAGATTCAGTATCTTGTTCCTCTATCACAAGAAACAAAACCTGTTCATTATGGCCTCCTTCAACACTTGTTTTTATACTCTCATAATTGTTTCATCAGTTTAAATAATCTGAGCAAGAGTAGGCTTAGCTGCTCAAACCTGCTCTACTATTCAATAGGGTTACAAATGATCTGATTGCAACCTCAAGTCCACATTCATACTTGCCCTTAGTAACATTCTACCCTACTCCATTTAAAGAGGTGACCTCAAGATTTTGAAGAAAATTGTGACCACTAATAATAGATTCTCCCATATGAGGAAACTTTCTCTCTATATCTACCCAGTGAAGATTCCCCATGTTCTTACATGGTTCAATTAATCACTCTACATTTTTGTTACTCTAGCGATACAAATTTTGCCTGTGCAACTTTTGCTCCTAAGATGGGTATCACATCCAGATGACTCCCTTGATTTCTCCAAAAATAATAAAGGTTGAACTCTGTGAAGGACATACTGCCTGTACTAAAGCTATGTCATAAAAGTTTGGAATGGTTGTAAATATGGTGTAATTGTCATAATTCATATTTTTAAAGTACAACTAACAAAACATATCAGAAATACTAATGTACTACATCAGCAGTCTTACTGTATCCATGCAATTTTTTTCAGATTTCCAGCATCTGTATGATTTTTGATTTTCAATAGCCTTAAAATTATTTCAAGTCAGCAGGATTTGATGCAAAATTTAGTATCTTTTGTACAAAAGATTATGACCTAAAGGTATAAAACACAAAAGATTTAAATATTTACTGAAAATTTATTACTATGGAAGAAATATACACTTAATGTATCATATCATTGATATATCTCACGTACTTTACATGTGAATAGAAAATGCATATTCAGGACAATTTTGATTGTGATGGCATTGTTTGAGGGAGGAATATGTATACAGTAGTTTTGATTAGTACTTTGAGATGTTTTGCAGTCACTTGCGCAGGCAGTCAGACGCTTAATTTACTATCACATTAGAAACACACTGCAGCACTTCTATACTGCACTGTCAATCTAGATGATAGTTGAATACAAATTAAGGTGTCAATTTCCCTCTATAGTAAAGGATGCTACTTGCTTAAGTTACCAGTTAAAACAAAATCAAATTTCTACAAGTTATATTTGTAATAGCTATGAAAATGCCTCTGAATTTCTGAACATGCTAAATAATACCTCCAAAGATTCAGTTATTTGCTCCAGCTTATGTTTTTGATAATGTAGACTTGAAACCTTTTACATGGATCAAGAATGCAATTGCTACAAAATCACTAATTTCCAGAGCTTATTTTGTACTAAAATCAATATGCAAGCCACTACCAACAAAGACCATCATAAACTTATTGTTATTAAAATAATGTGAATTATTAAGGGGTAGTGACAAATTAACTTTATACACTTACCATTTAAAAAACACTAGTTTTAAAATGTTGTTAGGTAACATAGTATCTTTGGTAGCATATTTTAGGTCTATAGAACAAAATTAAGAGATAAATATCCCAGCACATGTAACAAATTTGATTTTCTCTATGTTTCTTGAAATATTTTTATAAGAAATTCAAGTATTTGTAGCAGCGTGCTAATTAATATGATTTATAAATCTTCAGGAAGGAATATTTTACATATCCAAAGCTGATGCTAGGAATTGAACAAAAGAATTTATGCATACAGAACAACTACTTTATGTCAAAAAGTGTTATCAAGTAAAGACTTGTTTTATTCTACTGGAAACTTAATTACAAGCTCTTCCTTAAGGAGGCACCTAATGACATAGTTCTTTGACTATGTGACTATATAATTCTAATAAGAAATGATTTAAATATACCTGAGAAGAAAATAAATCAACATAAACATATTTCACTGAATTAGTTTTGTTAATCCATGGAATAAACTCACTAGAATACAGATTTTGAAACATTATTCTAAATGTATAGGCTTTCTTTCAGATATTGTGATAAAATATAAATGATTCAGGGTATGATGTGGTGCAGCACGCCAGAAGTATCAAGTAACTTTGGACCAATGACTTCCAGTCTCTACCACTGGATCTGTTTGACTGATGGAAAAGAAAAATCAGTTGCTATGATTTGTTAGGAGTTCTGCTGTTCATTTTTACACAGTTAATGAAATGGTCAATAATATGGGAGATGTATGCTGATCTTTTTTTACATCTTACAAGTTATTAAATTGGAATTTGAAGTTTTGTTTGCGCTAAATGCCAAGATCAAGAGTAATCTGATATTAAGAAACACACCACTGACATACTTTGCCATGATGGATTATAATGTGTTTTTTTAAAATATCACATGACAATGAACACTTTAAGCTCTAACTGCCTGCTTTACAATCAATTTTGTTATTTTAAACACTTGGACCATTTGATAAATTTGGGGGGAAAGGATGATAATAAAGCTAATAGGCATAGTATGAATAAAGATTGCGGCAATATGGCAGTTTAAATCAAGAGAAGTGAAAATAGTGAAAGTAATAAAAATATTAAATTAGATCTTGGTTAGTCAGGTGGAGCAAAACTGGAGCAACTGTATTTTCAAAACCATTCAGTAAATTTTCAGAAATGATCTTCAGTTTTAATAGTCCATCCTAAAGAAAAACATAGAACTCCCAAGAAATGCAAACATTGATTCTAAGATCATATGAGATTGCCTATCTGTATAGAACAGTGATTGAAGAAAGATTAACAATTTAACAAGGTTAGCATGGTATCCATAAGAGTGATCAACCTAGGAGTCTAATATAACCGGATTATGAAAACAAGTTTTTGAGACCTTAACAATACTCAAAAATAAATGTGAGGTGAAAAATCACCTATAGATAAACATACTTAATTGTGTTGGAACCATGAAAAGTGCTTCCTCAATATCATGCAGACAGTTGCAAATAAGATAGCAAATCCTTCATATCCAAGAATGGAGAGAACCATACAGAAAGTTGATATGATCTGTGGTTTATATTAAAGACACCATTGTCAAATAAAAATCCAATAGAGATACTTCTTTATAATGAGGTAAAGGAATTTATGCTTATGTGATATATTGTTTGGAAAATTTGGTAAGAAATAGGATCAGAATTCTGCGAGAAATTTAGGTGAGATGAAGGTGAAGTGTTGAAGAAAATAGAAAGTGAATAAAATTAAACCTATACGTTAAAAATGGACTGAAAAGTGAGTAAAATAATTCATTTGGAAGCAAACTCTGAAGCCCTGTAGTAGAGTTGGAGTGATGCTACTCATTTAGACCTACAAAGGATTTAAGTAAACATCGCTACAGCAGTTCTTTACACAATATAAACAAATCTTTAATAGATTCAACATTCCATCATGCTCGTAAACAGAGCCTGCATATCCCAAATTTGAGCACCTGAACTCAAGCACAACATGGGAATTTCCCTTTCCTTTGCAGAAAACAGAAGTGTAGGAATGAATCATTGTCTATTAAGGTAGTGTAGTGGTTTAATAACTGACTACTCCAAATAAATATAGGATATGTCCAAACTTTAAGATGTACAATTAACCCAGTCCCTTCAAATTAATTTTATTGTAATGTTATCTGTTAGCTATTCCTTATAATAAAATAAAAATATATATTTTTATTGGGTTAAGTATTTACAGTTGATTTCATAATTAGTTGTGTATTAACCATAAGCCTGGGGATAGCATAAGAATAGAATAAATACAGAAAATGCTGGAAATATTCAGCATTTCAAGCCACATCTGTGGGAAGAGAAACTCAGTCAACACTTCAGTTGAAGACCCTTTGTTAAAATTTCAAAGGAGGAGAATGTCTGACCGGCTAAAACCAGGGCAACCATAGAAATAAGCTGAAACAACGTTAGATGGTCATTGAGAGAATGGGAATAGTTAGAAAGCATGAACATAAACAGGCGAATATAGACAAAAATATTTCGAAGTTGCAAAATACAGAGAAGGAAAGTCAGGTTGGGCATGTGGTCCACTCCCCGAGGGGATAAAAAAACAAAGTCAATCTCACATGTGGAAGACTGATAAATGCAAAAATTCAGTTACAAGGTGTATGGTATTAAAGGCTGCAATGTGCCAGGTAAATGAGGTGCTTACATTGTGTCTCCCAGAGTACAATAAATCCTTGGAATTCTCTACCAATGAGGGTTGTGGTGCATATTTGTGATTTATAGAATTTTAGATTTTAAGGGGAGCAAGAAATTATGTAGTTGGTGTAGTAAGGTGGTGCTAAGGTGAAAGATCAGCCATAATCTTATTGGATGATGGCACAAGCAGAAGATCTGTTTGGGTAATTCCAACTTCAATTTCTTACACTTATATTCTAAGAGGTCACTGAGTGTCGGAAACCCAGCTGTGGTATATCATCTCACACATACAAGGGAA
Organism: Mobula birostris; assembly: GCF_030028105.1. Classification (NCBI taxonomy): domain Eukaryota; kingdom Metazoa; phylum Chordata; class Chondrichthyes; order Myliobatiformes; family Myliobatidae; genus Mobula; species Mobula birostris. Next base: position 76,390,408 of record NC_092376.1, on the reverse strand, counting down.
GACAATCCAACTTTTCCAATTCCATTGCACACTACCCATTATAATTCATAGCCAATATTCTGCACAAATACTTCTTTACAGCCACTGTACTTCATCCATATTTCTCATATCATTAAGAACTTTGGAATACCTTTACCATCGAGGTGCCAGTCTGTTTTCTTTATATCTTCGGCACTATTTAGTAAAGCACAGAGTATTCCCTATTTGATATTCAATCTTATTTCCCATCAAACCCAACCATGTGTCGTTTAGAAGAACAAGGCACCAGTGGTTTTATTAAATAAAACTGACATTTTTAAAAATAACATAAGTGAAGGGAATTCCATGGATATCTAAGTTACTTAAAATCAAGTTCATTTAATAGCATGGCCTTAGGTTCTGCATTGTCAAACATCAGTAATATACATTGAATGTAACAGAATTTTTTTAAAAAAAACCTCCTTGAAGAAATATGCCTTGAATCAGAAAGTAAAATCTGAATTTAAAGTAGAAAAAAAATAATGCAATAGATTATTCACCATACTACAGTATGTGAAGTCTGAGTTAAGAGGAACCAAACCCTGCCCTCCAGCAATGCATTTCTTGGATTTCTGTCACTCTAAAATGTTGCAAAACATACCAAATAAGGTTATTAAAACTGCATACAGGATCCCTGGATTTAAAAATTGGCATAGAATACAAGAACAGGGAAGCAATGCCAAATTTTTTAAATTGTTAGTTAAACCTCAGAGGATAAATACAGTGGCATGCAAAAGTTTGGGCACAGCACACCTGGATAAAATTTCTGTTACTGTGAATAGCTAAGCGAGTAAAAGATGACCTGATTTCCAAAAGGCATAAAGTTGAAGATGAGACATTTCTTTAATATTTTAAGCAAGATTACTTTTTTAATTCCATCTTTTAGTTTCAAAATAACAAAAAAGGAAAAGGGCCAGAAGCAAAAGTTTGGGCACCCTGCATGGTCAGTACTTAGTAACACCCCCTCTGGCAAGTATCACAGCTTGTAATCGTTTTCTGTAGCCAGCCTAAGTCTTTCAATTCTTGTTTAGGGGATTTTCGCCCATTCTTCCTTGCAAAAGGCTTCTAGTTCTGTGAGATTCTTGGGCCATCCTGCATGCACTGCTCTTCTGAGGTCTATCCACAGATTTTCGATGATGTTTAGGTCAGGGGACTGTGAGGGTCATGGCAAAACCTTCGGCTTGCACCTCTTGAGGTAGTCCATTGTGGATTTTGAGGTGTGTTTAGGATCATTATCCTGTTGTAGAAGCCATCCTCTTTTCATCTTCGTTTTTTTTTACAGATGGTGAGATGTTTGCTTCCAGAATTTGTTGGTACTTAATTGAATTCATTCTTCTCTCTACCAGTGAAATGTTCCCCGTGCCACTGGCTGTAACACAAGCCCAAAGCATGATCGATCCACCCCCATGCTTAACAGTTGGAGAGGTGTTCTTTTCATGAAATTCTGCACCCTTTTTTCTCCAAACATATTTTTGCTGATTGCAGCCAAAAAGTTCTATTTTAATTTCATCAGCCCACATGACTTGTTTCCAAAATGCATCAGGCTTGTTTAGGTGTTCCTTTGCAAACTGCTGATGCTGAATTTTGTGGTGAGGACGCAGGAAAGGTTTTCTTCTGATGACTCTTCCATGAAGGTCATATTTGTGCAGGTGTCGCTGCACAGTAAAACAGTGCAGCATCACTCCAGATTCTGCTAAATCTTCCTGAAGGTCTTTTGCAGTCAAACGGGGGTTTTGATTTGCCTTTCTAGCAATCCTACGAGCAGTTCTCTCGGAAAGTTTTCTTGATCTTCCAGACCTCAACTTGACCTCCACCGTTCCTGTTAACTGCCATTTCTTAATTACATTATGAACTGAGGAAATGGCTACCTGAAAACGTTTTGCTATCTTCTTATAGCCTTCTCCTTCTTTGTGGGCATCATTTATCTTAATTTTCAGAGTGCCAGGCAGATGCTTAGAGGAGCCCACGGCTGCTGATTGTTGGGACAAGGTTTGAGGAGTCAGGGAATTTATAAAGCTTTGAAATTTGCATCACCTGGCCTTTCCTAATGATGATTGTGAACAAGCCATAGCCCTAACAAGCTAATTAAGGTCTGAGACCTTGGTAGAAGTTATCTGAGAGCTCAAATCTCTTGGGGTGCCCAAATTTTTGCATGGTGCTCTTTTCCTTTTTTTTTCCACTCTAAAATTGTACAAAACAAAAATAATACACTAATCTTGTTTAAAATGTTGAAAAGAATGCTTCATCTTTAAATTTGACTTTTGGAGATCAGTTCATCTTCTACTCACTTATCTATTCACAGTAACAGAAATTTTGATCGGGGTGCCCAAACTTTTGCATGTCTCAGTGTATAATTTTAGGACACTATTGTTTAGGAAAGGTTATAAGCATACCAGAGAGGCTTAAGTCACCTGGGCAGACCAAAGTAGCCGTGATTGCTATACTTGAAACAAAAGTGCTAAAAATTGAAGGGCTTTTTGCAAATAAAGATAAACAGTTGCTTGTGGTGAGATTTCAGGTAATTAACAAGAATCAATATGAAAATTAAAGCAAAAATTAATTATGACAATTGACATACAAGCGCATTGGAGGTTGATTCAATAATTGCATTCAAAGCGTAAAGGAAAATAAAAGCATAACTAAAGAAAACTGGAATGGGTTTAAAAGATCACATGATATCAATATTTGTATTCTGCAATTTGAAGAACAGTTAATATTAGTTCTATGCTGAAGACGTTGACAAATTTGTTAACTGCTATTGTTAATTTGCAAGAGTCCACTGCATTTTGACGAATATTAGCCTGATAATCCCTACCTATGCTTTTGTGCAGATATGTACGCTCCTCAGTTATAATTTTCAGTCCATTTTGGAGTCCATGACAAAAATGAATTACGCCAGCTGTTCATTGCATTGCCCTTGGTACTCATCTTTAGTGGGCTTTAGAACAGGAAACTAAGCTGAGTTACATTGGAGACTTGAGTGACCAAGACAATAAAAAATGGCATGATGTCTTAACCAATCAGAAATCTTACAGGACAAATTGAACCGAAATATGAGTTTGACTTCATTAGATAGAGTAGATGTGGAGAGGATGTTTCCTGTAGTGAGTGAGTCCAGGACCAGTGGGCACAGACTCAGAATAGAAGAATGTCCCTTTAGAACAGAGATGACAAAGAATTTCTTTAGCTGGAGGGTGGTGAATCTGTGAAGTTCATTGCCACAGATGGTTGTGGAGGACAAGTTATTGGGTATATTTAAAGTGGAAGTTGAGGTTCTTGATTAATCAGGGTGTCAAAGGGTATGGGGAGAAAGCAGGGGAATGGGTTTGAGAGGGGTAATAAAACAGCCATGATGGAATGGCGGAGTAGACTTGATGGGCCGAATGGCCCAATTCTGCTCCTATGTTTTATGGTTTAGTTTCATTCTTCCCTTGTTCCCATCAACCCCCCCCCTTGAGATTTTACACACCTACATACAAGGGACATTTTATGGTGACTAATAAATTTACAACCAACCTGCATGGATTTGGGTTTTGGGAGGAAACCAGAGCATGCAGAGGATATCTATGCCATTAGAAGGAAAGTGTGACAGTGCAGGAGTTCCGAACTTTACATAGGTTTTTGAGTCTGTATGACAGCAATTCTATTTGCTGCAACACTTTGCTGCTCTATAATGTACTTCACAAAACTTTCAGATTCTAGAGATGCAGATGAATTAGAGGAACCTTTCGGATTCCGTCATTAACTGCCTCAGAAAATGCAGTTAATGAAAGTTCCACCTACAATTCTAAGTATTGCATCTTTATTAGCTACCTCTAAATATTGAAATTTTAAGTGACTCATTAGTGTGTGTCAATAATCACAAACTATAATTTCACTGCTTTAGTTTTCCTTTCACTGAATTCAGACAAGAATGAATTACTTCCCGTTAAGATAGAAATTTAAATCATAATTTTAAAATTCTACAAAATTAATGACTTAAATTATAAAATACAAATTACCTTTTTTCCATCAACCTGAAATGAAATTATTAAACTGTACAAATTGTGATATTATGAAATTGAAGCACAATGCATTGGTTTAATGTGCTACTTTACAAAGAGATGGTTTTAAACGTGTCCCCTTTTCCTTTCCATCCCAGCAATTTGAACTTCCAATCTCTTTTTTCTACATACATATCCACAAGCTATGAAAACATTTCAAACCCATTTTTAATTCTACTCTCCTCAAGACATCAATTTAGCTTTCATGCTTTTAAGGGAAATAAAAAAAAGAGGTTAACATAGATTGCAATTCACAAGGTTAAGCAAATCTCCACAATAAAAATTTCTCAAATAAATCAAAATAGATTGCTTTGCTATTTACAGTGGAAGAGCAAAATCATATTGCACAATGCTTTTACACTGTGAAATATTTTCAGTTTTTATTTCAGATCTTCTAAAATTTATCTGGTGAAAATGTTCCTAATAAAACAATAAAGTGTTTTACCTCAGGTTAACAGCATAAAATATTTGACTTTACTTGATTCTTAAAAGTCATAAAGATGCAGATTTGACAAAAGGATAATTTTATAATAAAACATTTAAACTGGGTAATTGATTAAATTTACAGTAAAGCTAGGCAGTAATGCTTGATTATTAACGTGAGCATTCTCAATATAAAATCTGCAGATTTGAAAAAGTACAAAAATTGAATTCTAAATACATCAAAATGTATTCCAGACTTACTCTTAAGATAACATTCAAAAAATGTTGCATTGGAGAAGTTGGCAGCAAATCCCATTTTATATGCTTTCAAAAAGTCTTAGATTATTGTTTTATTAAATGTAACAAAAAGTAAACTTTTCTTAAAGAGATAGCACCATGAAATATTCTGCAGTTGTCATACCACATCTAAATACGATATTCTACATTTTGGTGGGCAGTCTCAAAATAATCTGGTATGTTCAAATTCACTTAACAGGGACATCTGCTGAATAAAGGCTCCAAGTATAACAAGACATATCACCAGTATTTTGAGTAGGAGATAATAAAACTGTCAAATGATATATAATTTCCCTCTTCATTCACAAAGTGCATTGCTTGTACAGCTGCAGTCAGCTATTTGTGTGTCAGAAGCAGACACTTTGAACGCAGCAAGTTGCAACATGACTGACAGGGTAATTAACAAAACCACATTGTCTAGGGTACATTCAGAAGCACGCAGTAGTTTATTTTTTTAAGTCTTTTGTACCAACATGCAACATCTGAAATGATTTGGGTTTCCATTTGCAACAACTTTGCACTTCCATATACTGATTAACAGCAGAAAGAACAACTTCTCCCTGATTTAAGATTGGTTCACTGAAGCCATCATAAATTGCTTAACAGCTGCCATTCCAGAGACTATGTTAGAAAGAATATTACCAGGTTCCTCAAATTCTCTGTGATCTCTAGTCAATAATCTGCTTCCCCTAGGGATATTACTAGATACATACCCATAAGACTCTGCAGGAGCAATCCAACATTTAGCTTTTGCATTCAACTTTTCTTCCTTTATAGAGAGCTTGTTTCTTGCACTCATCAAACCTTTCTTCACAAGTTTTGTACACATTTCTAAATCTTTATTAGTAAACCCTTTTGTGGATTTACATGTGCTTTTAGGCTGCTTTTTTTGATTTGCATATAATGTATCTGAAAAGTATTCTAAACCTATATAGCTTTCTGGTAAGATACTATCTTTCTCAATTTTAGTGGGTTTGATCTCATTATTGTGATATCTGTACTTTTGAATAGTTCTTCTGTCCCATTGCTTTGCATTTGATTTTCCATGTCTTTTTCTAAAGTTATTTATTGTCTTATTAACTTTGGAAGTTTTATTAACTTTGGGATATTTATAATTCATTGAACTCACATGATCAAAAGTTTGTAACTGATTAGAAGATTGTGCACGTGGTGAGAATGAAACAGATGTGGGCTCACTTTGACTCTTGATAGTCGTAGAAAATACTTCACTGTGGATCTGAAATTGTTCTGAACATTCATTTAGAAATGTAGCCTTCTTGGCAAATTGATTTTGGCTGCACTGCTGCAAAGAATTTGCATTAGATTTTATCACATTGGAGGGAATTTCTGCTGTACATCCTTTTGAAAATTCAGAGCTACATGTTGGTTTTGCTTTTCCAGGGGTAAAACTTGAAATATCTAAAATGCGGAGGGTGTCTTTTGAAGTAAAGAGTTGTTTTGTTTCTTCACTTACTTTCTGAGTGAAGTTGGCATTTATTTCATTTTGACAACTGTACATCTTCAAGCCACATTGATTTGCACTTTTGTTAATATTTAATTGATTCTTAGTTTTGTCATTTTCAGAGCTAACTTCACCAGTGGAATATAACTCTTCGTTCATTACTCTGTGATGATGTACATTTTGAATAGTCTCTAAATTGCAAGCTTCATGGATGTTTGGTTCAACTTCCAACTTAAGGATATCTGATTCACCACTACTGCATCTTGTGGATATGTTAATTTGTCTTTGCCGTGAAGAAAATGGGTTCGCTGTTACATCTTCATTGAACTGCTGACCAGTACTGGAATCCTGTGGGGAAATTTGGAAATTTTCATTAACAGCAAAATCATCGCCATCCAGCAGAGATCGGAAACATCCTCCAAGGATTTCTGGAGCAGAATGTATACTGTAAACAGACAGTACAGGGCAGCCTGGACTGCTGGCTGGATCTAGAGAAAGTAACTCCCTAGAAGTTTCTATTTTATTACGAACTATTGAAGAATGCATATTGGTGGTATTGCAGTTACCTAAAGAATCAGAAGCAGAATTCCACTCACCTTGAACTTTGTGCACATCTGCATTTAGGACTTGAGAGTTTTCGTCAGGTTTTTCTAAGTAATTTCTATCACTAGTTTCCTTACCATCCTGAGCAGTTGTTCTCCTTTTCCTTGAAAGTATGTTTTGTTTCTTTAACTTTTGTAGTGAATCTTCTTGCTGCATGTCTCTTAACCAACCAGGCTTACTCACGGTCCGAATAGTGATACGCTTTAATTCTATTTCATCTGTAAATTCATAAACAGACTTATCATACTTTTGTACATTCTTGGGTACTTCTGTGTTTGAGTCAACTGTTTCAATTACACTATTTTTTTGATGATTCAAAGAGTGCCCTATTTTAACTGATGACGTGCCATTTGCAAGTGTTCGTTGTTTTTTATTTTTAGAAGCAAAAAACATATAAGATGTACCAGCATCTGAGCAGATTTTTAATTTCCCATCACTTTTTTCTTGGTTATATTTATTACATTTAGGAACTGGAGACCAAAATTCCTTAAGTGGTGAAAGTTTTTTATATTTTTTTACTATTTCGTCAGTCAATAATACCTGTTGCTCAGTACAATCTAATCGACTAATTTTTACATGCATGTTTTTGTGCCCTTTGAACCGATTGACAATAATGTATTTGATAATTACAGGTGGCTCTTTTTTGCCAGTTTTCTTCCGTTTTCTCGGGCACCAGTCATCATCATCCTCCTTTGCAGTATCTGTAGTTTGATCTATTTTCCCTAGTGTTTTTATGGTGTCTAGGGAATCAATGTCATATAAATAATCATCATTGTACCGTATCTGGCGTTTAGCCCTCAAAGTGTAATTGGTTTGATTTGAATACCTATCTGCACTTTTCTTTAAAAGCTTCCAATTTCCTTGATCTTCATTGAGAACTGAGGATGAACAGACTGAATCCAGTGAACTCTCAGCATCTTTCCAGTCATCCATAAAAGCACCAGACAGAAGACAGCTTTTACTCTCTAATTGACACAAAGTGTGATGTTCTGGATTGTCATGTTCCCTTTTCTCTTCTTGAGCAGAAGCAGTTTTTTTTAGGAGAGTTTCCTCCCCCTTTTTCATTCCAGTACAACAGTTGCTGGGAAAAAATTGGAGTTGTGCATCATCTTGATGATCATGAACATTAGTTTTATCTTTTATATTGTCCTGAAAAGATTCATATCGTATTTTCAGTGAACAGACATCACTATTTAATGTTGATTCATCAAACAAAAAACTGTCACTGCCTTCCTCACTTAATAAGTTAGTTGAAAAATCACTTATTGTGCAAAGATCTAAAAATTCTTCTTTATTTTCATTTATGAAGGACTCAAAGTAACTCCAGTTCTGGCTTGGAAAAGGCAGCAATGTATCATCTCCATTAGATTTTTCTGTGAAGAAACACTGAGTATTGGCAGTGGTATCCAATTCATCAACTTTTACACCATTAAATTTGTCTTCACATGTTATTCCATTTAAAGAAAAGTTTAACATTTGGTCAGAAATAGTGTCTTCAGTCTGAAAAACTGAAATGTGTGCTTCAGGAATCATAGTGGTTTCCTTATTCAGCTTATTATTGCAGATTCGCCACCGGGCTTCAAATTCACAACATTCTATTTTATTTGCTTCAGAAATATCCTCAGCTACCCGTTGAACTTCACAGGTCTTTCTACTGAAGCATGAAAAGTCCTTAGATTCCATAGTAAATTCAGCAAAATCCTGCTACATGTAAAGGCACGTGTAGAGAAACATTACACTAACTGGAGGAAGGATGTTTTTGCAATAGTGTAGCATCAGTCTGGAAATAATCCATTTTCTTTAGCTGTCATCAAGTTGCGCACAATGTATAGTAAATATCCATCTCTTCAGGAGTAAAGTTTCTGAAAAAAACATATCAAGATGTAACATGCACTTAAGAATTAAAACATTTTTAAAACTTGAATATGCAATTATTTTTCATTTTTCTGAAGTATGTTTAATCAACACACACAAATTGTGAGGTAAGTCTTTTAAATAGAAATCACAAAAATAAATTCTAAATATTTAATTTTAAGATATCTTAAAATTTGCTTTCTTGCATTTAATTACATGCAGATAAAAATACCCATTTTAAACTTGTTTTTTTAGTAGAGGTCATCATGCTAAGTATATTTGGCCATTTAAAAAATTACATATAAATAGCTACTCCAAACTCTTTTTGGTAATTTTCTCAAGTCCTATGTCAGATTCTTCCACATCCACTTCAATGTGAATAGTTTTTGAAAAATACCCATTTTGACATTTTTCTTGTTTAAGTGTTGAAAAAGTATTAAGAAACCATTCCATTAAGGGTAAAAGGCTTATACCATCTATGCTAGCATCGCTACTGCATAGATGGTATAAAACACAGATACGAAACCCACATAATGGATACAAGCAATCTTCATAAAAACAAAGTTTACATTCTCCATCATGTGGCTTTCCTTGGTTGAGCAGTTCTCATACACCCTCCCTCACCTCCACCACCCTCAGAAAAAATGAGTATTGACAGGAACCATAAAAGCATTTGTTAGTAGAATATGATACTCTGTTAAGTTTATACTGCTACATGCAATTGTTTATTTTATTAGTCAGATGGTGAAAATACTAAACTTGAGTTCCCAACATCAACTAGGAATTAAAATTTTCCCAGACAAATCAAGGTCCTTGTTTAGGAATACGAGAGCAAATTAAGCATTTTAAGAGAGTTTAAATAAAGGGGACAGGGAATAAAAAAAATTCACACTAATGCAGCTTGATGTTCCCTTTTGACACTGCACTGAAATCAAGCTGTGGCAAGACAGAAGGAAACAAAAACATTTCCCTTTCATCCAGTGGCTTGATTACCTGACTTGAAGCTCGAGTTGTTCTTCAAGGCTCAACCAGAAGTGCAGTACAATGATTTTCTGTAAATAATCTAGGGATCTTTACAGGGTAAATCCTGGGAGAATGTTTCTTCTCATGGAAGACTCTTGGATGAGAGAGCATAATCACAGAATTCAGGAGTGTTGTTCAAGCCTTTGGAATTCTTTAGCCCAAAAAGTACTGGTGATTGAATCCATGAATATATAAAAAGCTCAGATAAATATTGAAATCATTAAGGGAATTAAAAGTTAAAAGGATGAGGACATTCAAGTTGAATTGAGGAATATATTCTCAGCTATGAACTTATTGAATAATGGAGCAGCCTTTAGAAATAATTTGGTAATAACTAGTAATAGGTATTACTTTAATAGTTATAAAATATTTGATAACTATTTAATAGTTATATTTATAACTACTTTAATGGTTATAAAGTACTTTAATAGTTATAGTGAATTTAGTAATAACTATTAAAGTATTTTATTTGCACGGATATAGTGAAAAATTTGACAAAAGAATGAGATTATTGGAAATCTATACGCTGATCCCTCACCTGGCACACCACAGAATGCAGTATTAGTTTCTTGGTCCTGAGAGTAGTAATCTTCACAGCTACATACTGCTTGTACTTTTAAAAAAAAGGTATCTGCTCAGGCTCTGCTGTAGCAGGAACTTGGCACAAACCCCTGGCCTCCAGACACTCCTGCAGCAATGATCTGGTGATATTATTGGCTGAAAGACTTGTGTGGAACTAACTACTGTTGAATGGCTGCGAGGCAGGCTGCTGTTGGAAAGCTGGGGGAGTGGTGCAGCATTGACGTGGAGTTCAGGGCTTCATGCTGCCAAGAATGTTGAGTTCAGGTCATTGTTGGACATTGCAGTTAATTCCTATTTTCTCTCACCATCTCCAGTTGAATGTAATATAATTGGTTGTCTCCCATTTGTTTGGCAGTGCAGCTTACCCCAGCCTACAGTTTTCTCCATATTAACAAACCTAACTACGGTCACTCCAACAATGTTGCCAATGCCAGTAGTCACCATAGCAGTCAAGGGGCATACCTGAGGCCCACATTACATTGTTGTGAGACCACACTGCTCATCAGCCTTCAGAGGCAAGCACTCAGTAGCACACACCAAGCCATACAACAATACAATCACTTTCACGGTTTCACAAGTTCACAGCACAACAGTAGATAGGGCAGGGCTTTATGCCAATACTTGATGCAGCAGAGTTGCCAGTAATGCCTCTCTATATTGAACATTATCATGACTGTTCTTAGCACCGAGCCCACTCACGTTTAGCAAGGTTCCAGTACACAAAACAGATTTGAACACAGAAACATATCCTCAGAAGCAACTTTTTTCTTTGGGAATGCTATGGAGGAGTCAAAAATCCATAAATTAAATTGGTGGCTAAGTAATTCAGACAATTAACAATACTTTCAGGCCACAAATACAATATACCCAGCTCTATCAACACACACAAAATGCTGGAGGAACTCAGCAGGCCAGGCAGCATCTATGGAAAAGAGCAGTCAACGTTTCAGGCAGAGACCCTTCATCAGAACTCAATGCTGCCAAATCTAAATAAGAGTCGGAGTTGTATAGCGTAGAAAAAAAACCTTTTGGCTTAACACGTCCATCCTTACCTATATGGCATTCCCACACCCGGATTAATTTCCTATTTATTTATGCCTCATTCATTCAAGTATCCATCCAGATGCCTCTTAAATACTGTTACTTTTCTCTTCTAGCAGCTCATTTTCACATACAAACTACTCTGAAAAATGTAACCCTCAGATTCCTTTTAAAATTCCTTCCTCTCACCTTAAACAAATGCCCTCTAGTTTTAGAGACCCTCAACCATGGGAAACAGACACTGGTTATCCACACTGTATACACTTCTCATGATTTTATATACCCCTATCATATCACCCTTCAGCCTCATTTGCTCCAAGGAAAACAGACCCAAGCTATCCAATTTTTCCTGATAACTCAAGCACTCTAATCCAGACAACATCCCTGCAATTATTTTCTGCACCCTCTCTAGCCTAATCACATCCTTCTGTGTATTTCAAATGTGGCTTAACCAACATTCCAAAATATCCTCAGCCACATGAAGTTAAATCTGGGACCCAAATTTGTAATTTATAACAATGGCAAAGCCATACAAATCAGGTACAGTAGCAGAAACTTCAGATGAGAGCCAAGTGGACAATTAAAATTTCCTACAGCTACACTAAAACTTATGTGCACACACAGGATGAATGATAGTGAATAAACGGATGTATAATAATGCCATCTATTTCAAAAGATTTGCCACTGCATGGGAGCTCACGGGTGGGGCTGTTGCAGGAAGACCAGCAAATGAAGACAAGAAACACCCCAGAGGCAGATGCAGTACATAGAAACCAGAACAGTTGAAATATTGGTTAGTGGATGGACACAAGTGACATTTGTACAAGAAGCTGAGGTGACCTTTATCAGGACTCGGAGGGGAACTATATGACTTTGGTGTTTGTTTTGGTTTGATGCAAGTATGTGACATGCAACAAGCCAAGAAGTATTTAGACCACATTACCCAGACTTGGACCTTGAAATTCAGGTGCTAGTTTTTAAATTTGATTGTATCAGTGATGACATTTGACCAATAAAACAGGTAAGGCACTTTACCTGCCCTTAGAATAATGTGAAGTTAGCAGTGATATAAATACTTGCAATCATTTGGACCAAGCAGCTTGGAGAGCAGATGTGCCTTTCCTTCCTGGCATATTTCTGGATCGAGGGAGTATATTTGTTTGAGCTTCCCTCTGAGCACATTTGCTCCTGGACTGCATGGACAGGCAAGTGACAGAGCAAATTGATATACATGGTACCATCAGACAGCTCACTTATGATTTCCACTTTGCAATGTGCAGGCATGAATGTAAAAGATATGTTAATATAGGAAGATAATGTAACCAGTGGTTCTCTAAATAATGTTAACTTCACAATCTCCTAATGACTGGTTAAGTGGTACAATTGTATGCTTTAGTCACAGTTCCACTTCCCTTGGTATTACCAGATCAACTCTTATTTATTAACATGTTCGAAACATTTAATCTCCCACACACAACACAATGGGTTGTGTTATATCTGGAAAGCATTAACTACAAGTACAGCTGGGAAATTTTAGGCTGGTCACCTCAAAGAATATTCTGACCTTAAAATCTGAAGCATGCTTGTATTTATGGTCAGACAAAATGATTTGCTAGCACAAAAACTGAAGAAGTTATGAAAAGTGAAGAAGGTTGTAAAAGGATATGGAAAGACAAAGATTAGTTCGAAGGTTGATTTGAACAGTGCCACATGAAATTTAATCCAGAGAAATGCAAGTTAGTGCATTTGGGACATTAAAATTTGACAGAATATATACAGCAAATGGCATGAACTTCAGGAACGGGTGCAAGTTTGTAGTTCCCAAAACTGGCAACACAAAGTACAGTAAGTGCTTATCTTCATAATCAGGGCCTTGAGTGCAAGAGTTGGGATATCATACTGCAGCAGTACAAAACATTGGTCAGACTGAAGTTGTAATAGTGTGTACAGTTCTGGTCAGAATTCTTATAGTAAGGATGTGGTCGGTGTGGAAACAATGTATTAGTACTGTAGCTTCCCAAAATAGATAGCTTTACTAATGAGAGATGGATAAACTGAGTTTATTCTTACCAGAGGTTGAGGGGTGATCTTATACATGTTTTTTTTTAAATGATGGCAAGCATAATTAGTCTTTTGCCTAGGATGGAAGAATCTAAAACTAGAGACATGGGTTTAAAGTGAGAGGAGAGAAATTTAAAGATAGTCAAGATTTTCCCCATACAGAGAATGGTGCTTATATGCAATGTGCTGCCAGTGGAAGAGGCATATACAGAAAAAGGCTTTTGGGCAGGAACTTGGATAGGAAAGTAGAGGGGCATCACAGTCAGCATGAATGAATTTGGCAAGGGAACTGTTTTGTTATGCTGTACAACTCTATCACATTCTATGACCTGACTAATGGGATGGTGCTGTCCAGTTTATCCATCAGTGTACGCCACAAGTTAATTTTGTTTTGTATAATTTTACCCCATTCCAATCTCTGCATTGTTTTTTTTCATGTTTCAACTAAATATTTGCAGCAAATTACTACAGAGCTCATGACCAAACTTGATCAAATTGAGCATAAAAAGACTTCTTTACATTGTTATAATTGAGCTTTTCATTTTTATTCCAACACAACTTTACTTCTTAGTACATTGACCATACACTTCAGAAAATAATCAGTTTAAATGGTGACAATGTGGATATCAGGTGAGTTGAATTGGGTTTTAAACAGGATCATGCTTAAGAATATAAATATCCTCTGCGAGTTGGGAGGTGGGGAAAGAGAGGCAGAGCGGTAGCAGGGGAAGAGAGAAACTGTCAATAGCAGTATTTTCCATAACACAAAGCTAGTTCATCAGTGGCTGTATCACGAAATGCAAACTAATTGAATAAAAATTGTATTTATTTACTCTCCCCTCACAAATTTTGTAAAAGCAAATTTCTATTGGCCAAAGTTACAGTGTCAGAGAACCGGAGACAATGTAGAACAAGTAATAAGCAATTAGTAATTCATGGAGAACTATGTGCAGTACAATTCGGAATCAACTGAAACTTAAGATATTGCAGAATGATAAACTGCCTTGAAAGCAACAAAATATTCAAGTCCAGAAACAACTAAAGCACAGATGAGGCTTTAGAGAAAGGTCAGCTTACATAAGGTGCTATTATAAATTATGGATGTAAATATTCTTAGGGATGGAAGGTTTATTAGGCCAAATAGAATGCCAAGAATGTAAATAGCGTTTAGTTCTGAAAGTGTGGATCTAAAGGATGGATAATGAGTTCGAGATTCATCTAAAGTTAAGTCTTCCTAACCCAAGAAAAATCCTCTCTTCCTCGACTGGGTAATGGTACTACAAAAATTTTTAAGAGTTAAAGGAAAACATAGAAAAATAGAGCTGGTGTTTTGGTAGAATTTTATTCATTTTAGTGGGGTGTACCAACATTTATTCAGCTATCCTAAACTGGCCTTGAGAAGCTAGTGGCATGCCACACATTTTACATTACTTTATCTGCATAAGGCATACCCAATAAAAAAGTTGAGTGAGGAACACCAAGATTTAGAGCCAACAACAATGAATAGGAGTAGCATTTCCAATTCAGGATAGCGTGCAGCTTGTAGGGAACCTGCAAATGGCCCCAAGCACCTGTTGTCACTGTCCTTCTTGGTAGCAGAGGTCACAGATGTATGAGATATTCACCTAAGCTACTCCAATTGCAACTGTTGTGTATTTTTGTAGATACTACATATAGTGTTGTGTTTTGCCTTTGCAATTATTCTTTAGTTACAGATCTTCTACAACATACCAAAATAAAATTATATTAACTCAATAAATTAAAACAATGCCATACCCCACCTGCAAGTTTAATATACTTAATGCAGATGCGGAAAATATAAACACTGCCACGTATAGTTTTTTTCAGTGTAATAGTTTATTTGCCTGTGGAATAAACTGAGTAAAGATGCTACTGCCACACTTCTATAAGCTGTACCAAAACATTCAGTTTATTTATGTAGAATAAGTACTGTAGTCAATGGTACAACTAACTATTTTGTAATACAGAATTGACTGAAAACTTCACTTAATAAGCTTTTGTTGGAATCTATGCAGGACTGCGTCAATAATGCAAAACAGAAATCACAATCAACAAATAGCACCAAGTGCTACAGAAAATGAAACAGCAATATTCTTATCAATTTATACCCGCCCTATTAGACAGAACACTAGTAAACTTTTTGCTACTATTAAGTTTTTTTATAGATCAATCTTTTAATAAGCGATCAACTTCTTAAAATAGTTATTTAAGTTTCATATACTAATTTTTTTTGCCAAAGTATAGGAATTAAGTTTTCCATGACCAGATTTAATCTGTACGTTTTTTTTGCAAGAATCATGTAAACTACACCATGTGAATCTCCAGCAATCCAGCTGCCTGTTTTCCCCTTTCTGTATCAAACAGTAAAAGGATTATTTGTTTCAATTAGTGGCTCATGAGGAAAAGCCTGAACCTTAAATTCACAATCTTAAAAGGATACATCCTAGGGGAAATATCCTAGAAAAAAAACAATCTTTCTCAAAATATAACAGAGATACATGTCAAGTGACTATGAAGTTCAATGCAACTGAAGTTTAACTGTCATCAAAATGTGAACGTGCTTGCGCTAATCAGAAAACCACTGTAACGATGGGCAAAACAAGTCAACAAAACCAATTCGCTTGGTAAAACTTTCACAAATGAGAACTTATTCTGACTTCATGGATTCTGCACCAGAATTAGGTTTCATAAAAGCTTTACAGACTTCCCACACAAAATGCTGGAAGAACTCAGGTCAGACAGCATCTATGGAAATGAATGAACAAAAAGACGTTTTGGGCCAGGACCCCTCTTCAGAACTGAAAAGGAAGGGGAAAGACACCTGAAGAAAATAAGGGGGGGGGGGTGGATAGGAAAAGTTAAGGTCTGCAGAGGAAGGAATCTGAGAGGAGAGTGAGCATTGGAGAACAGGAAGGAGGAGAGGCACCAGAGGAGGTAAGTGATGGGCTGGTGAGAAGAGCTAAGAGGTCAGACTGGGGAATAGAAGGGGGTGGGAATTTTTTTTTAAACCAGAAGGAGATGATGTTGTTCATGCTGTCCGGCTGGAAGCTAACAAAGGAAATTCTGCTTTTGCTGATGGAGCAGAGGTACTCAACAAGCAGTCCCCAATTTACACAGGTCTCACCAATGTAGAGGAAACCACATCAGGAGTACTGGACACAACAGAATACCCTAACAGATTTGCAGGTGAAGTGTTCTCTCACCTGGAAGGACTGTTTGGTGCCCTGAATGTAAGTGAGGGAGGAGGTGAATGGGCAGGTGTACCCCTTTGACCACTTGCAGGGATAAGTGCCAGGAGTGAGATTAGTGGGGAGGCGCAACTGGGGAAGGAAATGACGGAGGAAGCAATCCCTGTGGAAAGCGAAGAGTGGTAAAGTTGCTTGGATCCTATTGGAGATAGCGGAAGTTGGCCAAAAGCAGAACTCCTAGGTGGCCAAACTATTTTAATTCCAATTCCCATTCAGACACATGGGTCCATGGCCTTTTCCTGTGCCACGATGAGGCCACTCTAAGAGTGGAAGTGCAACACCTCATGTCTGGGTAGTCTCCAATGTAATGGCATGAACATTGATTTCTCCTTCTAGTAAAAGAACGTTCCCCCTCTGCTTCTATTCCCCACTCTGGCCTCTAACCTCCTCACCCACCTATCACCTCCCCCGGGACCCCTCCTCCTTCCCTTTCTCCTATGATCCATTCTCCTCTCTTATCAGTTTCCTTCCTCTCCAGTCCTTCACCTTTTCTACCCATCTGGCTTTACCCAGTCACCTTCTAGCTTGTCCTCCTTCCCCCTCCCCTCACCTTTTATTCTGGCGTTTTTCCTTCTTCCTTCCCGGTTCTGAAGAGATTCAACCAGAAACGTCCACTGTCTTCATTTCCATAGATTTTGCCCGAACTGCGGAATTCCTCCAGCATTTTGTGTGTGTTGCTTTGGATTTCCAGCATCGGCAGGTGTGTGTGTGTTTACAAAGACTTTCCCTGTTGCACCCTACCTCCACAGAGCTCTCGTCAACATTTGTCCCTCAATCGGGTGAGAATGCACGTCACGGGCTTTTTTTAAAAGTTGTCCATGGTTTGCTGCTGCACGAAGTGCCCAGATCGGCTGCGGCTCTCGAGTTGCCGCCTCCTCGGGCACTTCACAAAAGCGGCGTTACATTGTTCTGCCGCAGACACCCCGAACCGAGCTCCACTGCGGAGGCTGCAGCGAGGCCAGGGCGCGTTCCTCGAAGACACCATCGAAGCGCGGCACACAAAGAGGCCGAGAAGAAACGTCCTCCCCGCCGCCCCTCCTCCCTCTCCCCCCCAGCCCCCAACTCTCGCTGGCTGCCGCTCGAACCTCACCTCAACTTCACTCGCGCTCGCAACCGCCTCCCCCTCCCGCTAACTGCCGTTCATTCTGCTCGCGCTCCAGCCCCGTCCGCCGGACCGAACACAGCCTGGGGAATAGCAGGAGGCAGCCAGGCATGGATGGTGGGGGGCGTGAAGGAAGGGGTCGCGCTGCATTCCGGGAGATGGAGTTCCCGGCGGTGCCTTTGTTGTCAACTATTCCCAGAGTGCAATAGACAAGCGGCGCGGCGCGGCCAGTCTTGTCCCCTCTTCACATCCTTGTGGGTCTGTGGTTGAAACCGCAAGGGAAGTCTACACCCCTGCAATTGTTTCACTCGGTCGACAATGATTTTGTCATCCTGTGGTTATACGGTTCTCATGAAGATTGGACGGAATTTGTCAACTGCCTTTGTGGCAGCGTTACTGCAGCTGCTGGAAATCTGAAATAATTACGGGATTTTGTTACTCAAAACGAGTTTTCATCGAACAAGACAAATTCGAATGCAAGTGCAGAAGAAGCAGCGCTTGTCCTTGTACTGTACTTCGTTTTCAGCTTGCAGGCACTTTTCGGTGAAACTGCAAGTGCTCATGAGGCGTATTCAACGCTGTGAAAGAGGCAGAATCGGGTTTATTATCACAGACATAATGTCGTGAAATTTCTTGTTTGGTGGCGGCAGTATTACATAATAACAAATTAAAAACTGTAAGTTCCAATAAAAATGTAAAATAAATAGTGCAAAATCCATCGATGCTGTCTGGCCTGCTGAGTTCCTCCTGCATTTTGTGCGTGTTGCAAAATAGTGAGGTTCATGGGTTCATGGACAGTTCAGAGATCTGATGGCAGAGGGGAAGGAACTGTTTCTAAAATATTGAGTACGCATCTTCAGGCTCCTGTACCTTCTTCCTGATGGTAGTAATAAGAAGCTAGCGTGTTCTGGGTGATGACCCCTTAATGATGGATGCTACTTTCTTGAGGCACCACATTTCGAAGATTTCCTCTATGGTGGGGAGGCTCATGATGGAGCTGGCTGAATTTGCAACCCTCTGCAGTTTTCTTCGATTCCGTGAAGTTGCCCCTCCATACCAAACGGTTAGAATACGCACCACAATACATCTGAGTAAATTTGATAGGGTCTTCGGTGACATACCAAATCTCCTCAAACTCCAAATGAAATGTAGCCCCTGATGTGCAGCCTTTGCAATTGCATTAATATGTTGGGCCCAGAATAGACCTGGCTGATGGTCGACATGAACTCAGTTTGTCAAAGGACATATTTCCTTGATATATCTCTCTAGGGCTCTATATGACACCAAGCCTGAATCCATGCGGCATGGACACTTCATTGACTAATCAACTGCAAATGGAAATGGAATTGTTCAATGATCAGTAAATATCCCTGTGCTTGAACAAAAAAAGAAGGGAACATCATTGATCAAACAGATGCAGGTTTGGGTTTATGATATTTCTTTGGGAGACTGTTGCAGTAATATTCTGGATGTGAGATGATTGACATGTAGGATTGTAGCCATTTTCCTTTGCATAAGCTTTGCATCTAGCCAGTGAATAGCACATCAATGCTAAAACCAATTGCCAATGACATCTTCCACCTTTTTAATTATTAACAGTAAGCGATAGGGATGGTAATCTGTTAGTGTGAATTTGTGCTGCATGTTGTGCAGACACCTGTTTTATTGATGCATGGAAACTGCTTGTTGCTGGTACTCATGTCCTTTGTAAAATACAATACAATTGGCTGTTTTTGATATTATGGATTGAGTTGAAATGACAGGAGACTGGTTCCTCTGGTGTTCAATATGTTGGGGAGGCTAAGGTAAATTATCAAGGTGGTACTTCCGTTCTGACAACTGCACCCTTGCCTGTACAAGGATGTATGTACTGCTATTGAGGACAAGCATCTTCATAGAGCTCATTGCCTTGATAGTTATTTAATTGAACTGACAATGATTGTATTAGTACAAAGATGAGAAAACCTGCAGATGCTGGAAATCCAAGCAACAGGCACAAAATGCTGGAGAAACTCAGCAGGCCAGGCAGCATCGATGGCAATGAATAACAGGATGAACAGGATGGTTGAAGGGCCTTTTACCTGAAACGTCAACTGTTTACTCTTTTCCATAGATTTTGCCTGGCTTGCTGTTTCTCCAGCTTTTTGTGTGTGTTAATGATTATATGTTCCACAGCCACAGAGGAATGATGCCATTGCTTGTTTCTGTTCATAGTGAGCTGCCTTTGCAGTTTAGTAAGATTTTGATCCTGTGTTGTAGCATCATAAAATTAGCAACCATTTTTAGGTATGGCTTGCTCTTTCGCACTCCATTTGAAGCAGGATTTATTTCTTAATTTGTAGTAATGTGGAATGGAGATATGCAAGCCAATGAAGTTACAGACCATGATAGACCACAAATTTTCTGCTACCAGTGACCTGCAGTGTGTCATGGGTGTTCTGTTTTGAGAAGAAAATTTGTTTAAATGCACACTTGGATTAGCTAAGTGTATTCCTGACTTATGTTTTATATAGGTTCATTAATTCTAACACTTTTCCCATATATGGATTTGGTATAAAATGCAATCACAGTGTTTACAGAAATAAAAGTACAGAAACTCCTATTAAACCCAAAGAACTAGTTATTTATATTATTAAGTAATTAATGAGAAAGGATCTTGATTTTTGCTTAATGAAAATTAAACTGTTCTTTGGAGACAATATTGGTTTATCAGTAAATATGTTTCATCAGGAATATTATCCCTGTAATACATGATGGATGCTTTTTATGATGGGAAAATAAATTTGCTGATCTTCAAAAGCTTTCTTTATGGTTTCTTTTAAGTATAAAATATAGCTATTTCAGTAAAGTTATACTGAACAAAGATGAATTATGTGATTATTTGTGTAATTAATGGAAGGTATGTAGTGTATAATTAGGATTGAATCACAAATAATTATAGACATTATTCAAATTTTAAAATAGAATCACATGGTTACCAACGCATCTGTAAATAACTTTTCTTTCAATAACTGTAATATAGTTAATTTACTTAATAGACTAAAGTATATAGCTGTAAGTGGTAATCTCAATACACCACGCTACATCCGTAAAGCAAACAGCATTATGAAGGACCCTACGCACCCCTCATACAAACTCTTCTCCTTCCTGCCATCTGGCAAAAGGCACTGAAGCATTCGGGCTCTCACAACCAGACTATGTAACAGTTTCTTCCCCCAAGCCATCGGACTCCTCAATACCCAGAGCCTGGACTGACACCAACCTACTTGCCCTCTACTGTGCCTATTGTCTTGTTTATTGTAATACCTGCCTTGTTTTGTGCACTTTATGCAGTCCTGGGTAGGTCTGTAGTCTAGTGTAGTTTTTGTGTTGGTTTTACGTAGTTCAGTGTAGATTTTGTATTGTTTCATGTAGCACCATGGTCCTGAAAAACGTCTCGTTTTTACTGTGTACTGTACCAGCAGTTATGGTCGAAATGACAATAAAAAGTGACTTGACTTGACTAACACATTACAAAATGGTACTTTGCAATAATTATACAAGACAGGATCGTAAATCAAAATCTGAAAACGTTATAAAACCAGATTGACTACCCCGAGCTCTCTTTCTGGATTGAATCTTAATTCCCAAAAATGGATGGATCGATTCAAAAAAAATCACAGGTTTGTATTCCATCTGATCATGTAGCAAAAAATCTGTTGAAGGAATTGAATTGACAGATCTACCTCATTCCAGTTTTAATGAAGGGGCGAAGAAAAGGTGAAGAATCCAGTACTGAAAAGTGATGTGTCATTTAACTATCATTGCACAAGATCCTGCCTATATTTATATTCAGTAGCTGAGGGATGGAGAGGAGAGCTGAGTCCAAGAAATGAGTGTCTTTATGGCATTACTTTTGACCCAGGAAGAATGCAGTTTTAATTCCACGCTCAACAATCTCCTCTGTAAATTACCATCATCTTTTTAAAAATTTGCCACTTTGCATCTCATGAGGCCAAACCATTCTGATTTCCAACCACCAATCAGCTGCTACCAACTGCAATAGGGGAAATCTCAAATGGGCACTCCCCCACACTGAGGTCAAAGCCTCAGCAATCTTATCCCTATGATAAGAATTTGCATGTTTCCATAATTTGGATTTCTCTCACCCTCCATCTAGACGACATCTGGGATTACCTTCCTCCTGCCCCTCCTCAATCCTTATGGTGGTATTCCCAATATCCATCTTATTCCTATTTGGTTATTAGATGTAACAAAGTAGCAACATCCTAGGCAAAACTTCATTATAAAATTTAGATCTGATTTTGAAGGGTTAAATGATACCATGCATCTCTGAGAAAAGAATCACCTAGCATGATATCTTGTTTAAATTTTGGTAGATTTCATCTATATAATGGTAAAATTCCTGCACAGAAATATTGGTACTGACAGTGAGATTTGACCATTTACACTAAATGCTGCTCACGGCCTTTAGTAATCCAGCTGAATCTCCCATTATTTTGTGGAAGTACCACTAAAGTTAAGCTGCTGAGGTAAGATAAGTGTAAGGGGACAGATACATTCAGAAATATCAGTTGCATTTCCTATATAATTCTTGAAGTTATTTTGGATACATTTTTCTGATGTAGTAATCAAATTTACTCCATCTCAAATATATTTTGCAGTGTTTCGATGTATCAGCTTCTATGAGTGAGATGGCTCATTACATCTTTGCCTTTGTGAGTATCTCAGAATACCTATTATTATGGTGAAATTTCAACAAAGTTCCTAGAACAATTAATGTTGAATTGTTTTAACAACTGGAATTGCGGTCTGTGAAAGAAAATGTTTCCTTACATCAATTTTGCACATCAGTAACACTGTGGAAATGCTTTGATTGTCCACACATCTAAATTTACAAATTCACATCTACAGCCCTTCTAGCATTGCTGCTGCTTTTCGCTAAGGCCATTAGGTGTTGTGTTCACGTAAGAAAAGGACCAAATTATGTGAAGTATCACAAGACCCGAATCACTCTTATTACATCTTCTTTCTTTTACTGCTGGTTTCTCAGAAGGGCTGATTCAATTGATTATAAATGTGAGTTCATGGCAGAAATGTCTCTGTTTCCAAATAAATTTTTCCGTTTTTATTTCTGGTACCAATGAGAAGCTAACTCCTACAAAACAAAAGAGATTGTTAAACACTTCAAATAAAACCAATACAAAGGAAAATTACTGCCATTGCTGGAAGTGTGAAATTAAAAATAGAAAATGCTAACAATTGAGCAGCATCCATGGAGAGAATAGTAGGGTTAATGTTATGGGGTTTTTGACGTAACTTCAACGGACAAACAATGAATGTTGTTTTTTGTACCAATTTGGCATTGCAAACAATGTTGGCAATCAAAACTTTTTCAGTCAAGGACTTTTTGTTTTTCTTTTATAATACCAATACTAATTTTAAACTTGCGGTGTGGCAAGACACTTATTAAGATTATCCTTTCCAACGTATTACTAACAGAATCTTTCAGGACAATCATGAAAACCAAAAGACCTTAGAGAGTTTTATTTAAAGTGATGGCTAATAGAGTTTTTCAAGATTATTCATAACATACAAAATTTAGGGAAATAGAAATCGGCATTATTAGATGACTCAAGTAAAAAATTCAGGTAACAAAAATTTTTGATTAATGTACAGAACTGTTAAAATTATAACCACAATAAATAGTTTAAGTAAAAATCACAGACACTTTAAGGGGAAATTTGAAAAACATAATAAGAGAAAGGAATAGATAGTTTTGTTGGTAAGGTTACATAAGGAAAGGGAGGGAAATGGAACATAAACACCAGTAATGACTCCTTAGGTCAAATGTTGTATAAACAATGTGATTACAATTAGTTCGTCCAGAGTGTGCACCCATGTTTATGCACTATGTTTTACTCTTCTTAGTGTTTAAATAGTCCTGTACTTTTTGAGATAACAATGCCACCACTAGTATTTGCACCATGAGCAATTCCAATATTGTTCTGACTGGTTTCCCAACTTTTTGTCTTTCTCTTCTATCAACTTGAATTTATTTTTGCTTTGCTACCTTGATCTTAATTCACCTCAAGACAAATTACATTAAGCTGCTTTGGCTTCTGTTTGTCAAAATGTAGGTTTAATAATTCACTGTAGATCAACCCTGCACCATCATGTCAATGTAATCTAAAATTATGCTCCAAACCCTTCATTTTTAAAAGCCAGCACCGGTGCTTACAATCCTTTTTTTCAGAGATCAAGCTCTCACTGAGGCCAGGAATTGTACTGTATTCATAATAAAGTTAGATTCACAAAAACTTGGTTGCGGCTAACTGCATTTGCAGATAACTTGCTTTAAGTCATTACTTTTAAAAACAGGAACTACAGAGATAGCATCGAAGAAAATATATTTTCAATGGGAAATTAAAATATACTAAAAATAAAAGTGTTTATTCTGCTTTTGATAAAATACAAATACTGTAACATGAAAGGATGTGTGAACCTTAGGTCCCCGTTACAATCTAGAAGAAATGGCAACCACAATAAAACTTTGGCATCAGTTTTAAAAAGTAGCTCCATGTTGCAGGGAAAAAATGGGAAATGGTGTTGCCGTTAGCAGTAATGATCTCATGCCCCTTTATGTATTTGACAATTCTGTTCAGCTAGATTACTAAGTTAAATACTAGGACTCCAGCCAACTGGTGTTGCCAAAACCTCTTTCAAGTAATACAGATTTCCTGTGTGGCAGTTTGAGCTAAGTATGTTAGCCATCTGTCAACACCAAAGGAATGGGTCTCAAAATAGATCATCTTCCTAATTTAAAATGGGAAAAACATTCAGGTCATTTAAAAATAGAATGAAAGGTTAATCGTTTCTTCAAAAATAACTTTTAGCTGTTTTATTGGTCAGCTCAGACTTACAAAATTTTCAAAGCCGTCTGTAAAGCCAAGTGAAAAGAGTACTATTACTCCCAATACAGAAAGGCTATTTGTTAAAATTGAACATATGTACTGATTTTATTCCAGTATAACATAAAACAATTTACAATTTTCACTGTTGTGATGGTTACAGGATCAGCAAAACTTGGTGTGCCAATTTTACATGTTACTATTGATGTCAGTGGTTGCTTCAGAAATAAACAAGATGGCTTGACTTAAGCTATGTTCATCAGAGCCTAGCTAAAGATGAGTGGGAAATAAAATTGAAACTAGTGGGGGAAGCCATTCTAGAGATCTTTATTGTTGTTCTAAAGAGATAACAAAATATGTGAGAGTGAACACTAGTACAGCAGTGGAGGCCTTGATTTAAAACAAAAATGCTGAAGTGACGGAGAGTAGGTCTGTACCTGCTGGGTTAGGGTCCAATCCAGGTATATGTGAAAACAACAGTAGGAAGAGGCAGACCATGGTGGTGTGAGATAACCTTGCTTATGGTCAAGACCAGAGAATGCATCTTAAAATATTACGTTCCTCTACCTATGCATGCTGGTTATTATGTCAAAGATACTATCACTAGCACATCAATACTTTCTGCCAGTCAAGATTCAGGCCTAACTT
Source organism: Mobula birostris (assembly GCF_030028105.1). NCBI lineage: Eukaryota > Metazoa > Chordata > Chondrichthyes > Myliobatiformes > Myliobatidae > Mobula > Mobula birostris. The sequence continues at coordinate 76,365,071 of NC_092376.1, read as the reverse complement.
TCATATGGTCTATTTTACTATCATACTTTTGCTCCACGTCTTGCACTCAGATCTAACCGTTTACGTGCTCGGCCTGCGATTACCTCCCCCACCTTCCCTCTCAATGCCCCACTGAAGGATGTGTTGACCCCTACTGGGGTGGCCATTACAGAATCTATAGCCATTGGCAGGGCTGAGGCCATAGAAGAAAATGGATTGTTTGTGACTAAAGCATTAGCCACATAAAGAATAAGTCAGCAAATACTACCATGGCCCTGATGAAAGTTCAGGACAAGCTGATGGACGGATGCCAGTCCCTTACATGAAGTGCATTGGTAGAATTTGAATGTACTTTTATCTGTCATCCTACACCAGTCAGAATTTCCTGAATGTCAGAATCCCAGTTGATTTATATGTGAATTCCCACTTTGTGGATTAGAGGTAGAAAGAATAAGTACGCTCTCCTCAACAAGGGCCTTACCTTTGCTCCCCTTCGCCCGCAGCTCAGTGAATTCCACACCTGCCATGACATCAAGCTCTTCTTCCGTTGCCTCATCTCAAGCCCACTTCTTTGGCACCGATGACCCCTTCTTATGTCTAACCCTTCTCGTTTTGGACGTCCTGCTCTGGATCCTTTCATCTGAAATTGCTGATGAGACATCAACCAGCTCAACTTCAGCACTCCTCTCTCCTCACACCTTACCCCCTCTGAACAGATTGCCTTCCATTCTCTCCGCACCAATCCAAATTTTACCTGCAGACCTGCAGACAAAGGGGTTGCTGTTCTAGTGTGGCGGACTGACCTCTACCTTACTGAGGGTAAGTGGCAACTCTCAGACACCTCCTCTTAATTGCCTGTAGAAAAGAACCCCACCCTAGACCATCGGCCTGCTGTCTCCCGCACCATCACTAACGTCATCAACTGGAGACCTCCCATCCATTGTCACCAAACTCAGAGATCCTTTACCCCGCACTGCTCATTTCTACCCCCTACCCAAGATCCACAAGCCTGCCTGCTCCTGCCCCACTGAACCCGCATCCACATACTTTGTCTCCATTCTACCCCCTTCCCACGTACATCTACAACACTTCACATTTGCTCAATCTCCTCAACAGATTTCAATTCCCTAGCCCTGACCACCTCATTTTCATCATGGATATCCAATCCCCATACACTTCTACTCCCCACCAAGAAGACCTTAACGCTCTCTGTTTCTTTCTTGACAAAAGACCCAATTGGTTCCCCTCCATCACCACCCTCCTCCATTTTGGCAGAACTGATCATCTCTCTAAACAATTTCTCCTTCGGCTCCACCCACTGTCTCCCTACTCAAGGGATTGCCATGGGCACCTGCATGGACCCCATCTCTGTCTGCTTTTTAGTTGACTACCTAGAAGTCCATGATACAAGCCTTCCCTGGTAATGCTCCCCAACTCTTCCTGCACTATATTGATGACTGCATTGGTGCTGCTTAATGTATCCACGCTGAGGGCGTTAACTTCATCAACTTTGTCTCCAATATCCACCCTGCCCTTAAATTCACTTGGTCTATTTGTGACACCTCTCTCCCCTTTCTTGATCTCTTTGCCTCCATCTCTGGAGACAAACTGTCTACCAATATCTTTCATAAACCTACTGATTTCCACTGCCATCTTGACTATACCTCTTCCCAAGCTGTCTGCTGTAAAAATGCTTTTCTATTTGCTTAGTTCCTTCATCTCCACCACATATGTTTCCAGGATGAGGTTTTCCTTTCCAGGACATCATTCAAAGAATGGGGTTTTCCTTCCTTCACCATTTCTGCTGCCCATACCCGCACTTCTCCATTTCCTGGACATCTCTCCATATCACATCTTTCCACTTGCTTAACAGGGTAGAGTTCCTCATCCTCACCTAGCATCCCATGAGCCTCTGCATTCAACACTTCATTCTCTGCAACCTCCGTCATCTTCAATGAGATCCTGCACCAAAAACATCTTTACTCTCTGCTTTCTGCAGGGGTTGCTTCATTCATCTTTCCTCACTAATCTCCCTCTTGGCATATATTCCTGCAAGTGACATAAATGCTACATCTGCCCATTTACCTTTCCCCTCACCTCCATTCAGGGCCTCAAACAGTCCTTTCAGGTGAGGCAACACTTCACCTGTGAATACAGAATGTTGGGTGTCTACTGTATTTCTGTGCTCCCAATGCTGCCGCCTCTACACTGGTGAGAACCTTCGTAGAATAGGGCCTGGTTTGTCAAGGACCTTCTGCCAAAACTGGAATTTTCTGGTGGCCAACTATTTTAATTTCTATCCCCATTCCCATTCCAACATGCCATCCATGGCTTCCCCTTATCACACAATGAGGCCACCCTCAGGGCAGAGCAGCAACACCTCGTATTCCATCAAGTAACCTCCAACTTGATAGCATGAACATCAATTCCTCCTTCTGCTAAGTTTTTTTCCTTCTCTTTATCTTTTCCAATCCCCCTTCCCTCTTCTATTCACCACCCTGACCTATTACCACTTCTCCACAGACCCATCACCCCCCCCCCCCGATGCTGTCCTTCATCCCTTTCTCCCATGGTCCATGCCTCTCTGGTCAGATTCCTTCTTCTCCGGCCCTTTTCCCATCCACCTGACTTCAACTATCACCTTCCAGCTTGTCCTCCTTCCCTTCCCCCCACCTCTTTATTCTTCCTTTCCAGTCCTAATGAAGGGTCTCACCACAGAAAGTTGACTGTGTTCATTTCCATAGATGCTGCCTGACCTGCTGAGTTTCTGTAGCACTTGATGTGTGTTGCTGTGGATTTCCAGCATCTGCAGAATCTCTTGTATTTATTTGTTTAATTAATCTCCTATTACTCATTGATGTGTTATTTTAATACATTTTATTTTAAAATTAAAATTTCATTTAAGATATTTGAATAACTTTGAAATGCCTCTGCATTATCAAAACATTTGAAAACCCTTACAAAGTTTATAATCTGTTCCCCATCAAAAGCTGCCATTGGGTTCCGGGAGCTGTGTCACAGTGAAATGCCAGCTGAAGCCAAATAGCTACTAAGATCTCATTATGTCTCACCACTCACTTCTAGGATATCCAGAAGGTCTGGACCTCTGCATTTGTAGCTAGTTACAATGAGAGTAGACTTTGGGGGGGAGGGAGAGAAAAGGGTGACCCCAGGTGGCAGAGCCAATTGAGCACAATTTAGCCTAATATCATATTCATACCAAATATTTTTTCTCAAATCTTACACACCCATTCCACTTTTTTTCTTACTTACAAGCTAAGCTGATAAACCTCATACATCGGGAAATAGGAAAAACATGTAAAAAGGGAAATCTGCGATAATCATGGGAGATTTCAATATGCAGATAGTATGTGAAAATCCAGGTGGCATTGGATCCTAAGAGTGAGAATTTGTAGAATGCCTGCAAGATGGCTTTTTAGAGCAGCTTGTGATTGAGCCCACTAAGTCAAAGCAATTCTGGATTGGGTATTATGTAATGACCCAGAATTGATTAAGAAGCTTAAGGAAAAGGAGCACTTAGGAGATAGTGATTGTGAGATGATAGAATTCACCCTGTAGTTTGAGAAGGAGAAGATAAAATTGAATGTATCGGTATTACAGGGGAGTAAAAGGAACTACAGAGGCGTGAGAGAACAGCTAACCAAAGTTGATTGGAAGGGGACACTATCAGGGATGATGGCAGAACAACAATAGCTGGCGTTTAAGGGAGAAATTCGGAAGTGGGTGTAGCAGCCCCTGTGGACATGATCTGGGTTCATTTTTCTGGACGTAGATGTGACAGGCTGCCACATGTGATTCAACCTCCCCAACTTTGCCCAGCACCAGAACTGCCTCTTGATGAACTCCACCATTCAAGTAATCCCCGGATGTCCTGCAATACGTGAAATGAATTTCTCCCCCACTGGAACATATCTGAACGGGCAGAGTTAGGGGTGAAAAGGTGACCCGGTGGGTTGTTCCCTGGGTCTGCCTCCTGCTGTTGTACTCTGATAATGGTCTCAATCTACCATCAGATCTCTGCCATGAGCTTAGGCTTCAGGAGGATGGTTTCTTGGACAGTAACCAGATCTGATTGTTCAAGCTCCCTGGAGAGGCATCCGGCTTCTGATTAGAAACATAGAAAACCTACAGGCTCTTCGGCCCACAAAGCTGTGCCGAACATGTCCTTATCTTAGAACTACCTAGGCTTACCCATAGCCCTCTATTTTTCTAAACTCCGTGTACCTATCTAGGAGTCTCTTAAAAGATCCTATCGTTTCCGCCTCCACCACCACTGCCAGCAGTCCTTTCCACACATTCACCACTCTCTGCGTAAAAACCTTACCCCTGACATCTCCTCTGTACCTACTTCCACGCAACTTAAAACTGTGCCCTCTCGTGCTAGCCATCTCAGCCCTGACTATCCACACGATCAATGCCTCTCATTATCTTGTACACCTCTATCAGGTCACCTCTCATCCTCCATTGCTCCAAGGAGAAAAGACTGAGTTCACTCAACCTATTCTCATGAGACATGATCCTCAATCCAGGCAACATCCTTGTAAATCTCCTTTGCACCGTCTCTATGGTTTCTATGTCCTTCCTGTAGTGAGGTGACCAGAATTGAGCACAGTACTCCAAGTGAGGTCTGACCAGGGTTCGAAATAGCTGCAACATTACCTGATTCTCTGAACCTGGATGGTAGATTTAAAAAAAGACACCAACAAGCCTGGTGCCAGGTTCTTGTTTCACAAATTGTTGTTTTGCCCCCTTCAGCCAATCTGCGTTCCTTCAAGGCTAATTTGACTTTCAACAGCTCTCATTTCCCTTCTGGGATCCAGCCAAATTGGCCAGAGGTTTCCTTAGTCAGCGCAGTAAGAAGTGCTGCAATGGAACTGAAATTGTGGTAAAAATGAGCAGACGTGAAAAACCACTGGAGCTACTTGATCATGGTGGGTTGTGGCCAATCACTGAAGGACTGGGTCTTGCTAAGGTCCATTTTCAGATTCCTCTTAGAGACAGAAAACCCGAGGAAGGAGACTGTGGAGATGTGGAATTCACTCTTCTCCAGTTTAACAAATAGTTGGTCTAGAGTAAACACTGAAGGACACATCAAACGTGTTGGATGTGTTGGTGGTACAGTAGGTCTTGGAGAAGATGAGAATATCATCCAACTACACGAAGACAAAGTGATTTAGCATCTCTTGGGGAACATTGTTGATAAGGGGTTGGAAGACTGCTGGAGTGTTGACTAATCCAAATGGCATCCCGAGATATCTGTAGTAGCCAGTGGAGGTGTTGAAAGCAGTCTTCTATTTATTACATGTCCCAAATGCAAACCAGGTTGTATGCATTTCAGAGATCCAGTTTAGTAAAGATAGTTGCCTCTTGACCCAACTCGAAAGCCATGGACGTCACTGTCAAGAGGCATCGGTTCTTCCCTGTGATCTTATCGAGGGCTCAATTATCTATACTTGGTCAGAGGCCACCATCATTTTATGCCACAGGGAAGAAACCCGCACCAACAGGGGATATGGGGGGTGTTGGGGGGGGGGAGGGAGGATGAAATCAGATGCCAAAGCAGCAATTGTGCATTCATAGGTTCAATGTGAAAGAAGTGTTGTGGCCTTTTTCTTACCAAGAACCAACAGCAGGTCTGCATACTTGGGAAGGACACAGGTCAGCCCAGGAGAGATGGGTAGACAGGTATTCAGCAACAAGAAGACCACCTGTGAAGTGCACCGGTGGACTAGTCAACTTGGGGTTGTGGAAGGCTAACCAGGGCTGTCCTAAGATCAACGGCAGCTGAGGAGAATGAATAAGGTGAAACTGGATACTCTCGCTATGCTGTTCTAAATGTAGACAGATGGGCATTATGAGGTGGCAGATCCTCCCAGGGTCCGAGATCTTCTGTCCTGAGCCATGGCCAGGGGAACACAGATCTCTTGCTAACCTGAAGTCCATGAAATTCCCTGCACCAGAATCCAGGAATGCTTCAAGTCAACGCTGTTGTTCCCCCCAGGAGATGGAGGTAGATGGCACAACCCAGGATGTAGCAGACCTGGGAGGAATGGTGGAACCAACCACCGACCTCCCTTCTCTGGAAGCATCTGGATATTTTCCCGAGAACGCAGGACAAGCAGAATGGAAATGTCCCACCTCACCACAGTAGAGACAGCATTTCCCCTTCATTTTGATGGCGCTGGGCCTATACTCACTGGAATTCCAAGAATGAGTGGTGACCTCATTGAAACCTGTCAAATGTTGAAAGGCCCGAATAGAGTGGATGTGGAGAGGAGGTTTTCTACGGTGGGGAGTCTAAGACCAGAGGACATGGCATCAAAATAGAGGCGTGTCCTTTTAGAATGGAGATGAGGAGGAATTTCTTTAGCTGGAGAGTGATGAATCTGTGGAATTCATTGCCATGGGTCTTACTAGGTATATTTGGGGTGGAAGTTGATAGATTCTTGATTAGTCAGGGCATGAAAGGATATGGAGAGAAGGCAGTAGATTGGGGCTGAGAGGAAAAAATGGATCAGCCATGATGAAATGTCAGAGCAGACTCGATGGGCCAAATGACCTAATCCTGTTTCTTTATTTTTTGGCGTACTCTCCCACTCTGCTGAGCTGGAGAAGGTTGAGTTCCGTCCAGTTGTATTGGCTCCTCTGGCGAAAGTTGAGGAGAGCTGGGGAGGGGTATGCATGACTGTACCGAGGTCAATAAGACCGGAGGTTTTTGGAGACTGGCAGCCCGGGAGGACTCACTACAGTACTCTCTTCTCCTTTCCTGGAGACGATTGTCAACCCAGATGGAGATATCGAGGAGAGTCTTGAGATCCTCAACTAAGTCTCTAGCTGCCAATTCGTCTTTAATTTCACCTTATTACCTACATTGGAACATGGCAATAAGGGCTTCGGTGTTTTAACCCCTCTCTACCACTAAAGTATGGAACTCGATTGCATAGTCAGCCACACTATGGGTACCCTGACAAAGTAGGAGTCAGTTGGCCACCTCTCATCCACTGACTGACTGCTCAAACACCTTCCTCCTCTCCCTGGTGAAGAAGGATACGTCAGCACAAGTTTTCCCAGAATACCATAGCCCAGTCGAGAGCATTGCCAGAGAGGAGAGAGATAATATCGGCAACTTTGCAGCAGTCAGAGGGGAACATAGTGAGTTGCAATCAAAAATCATGGGAACACTGAGTAAAAAACCCTCTATTGTTCCCTGGGTAGCCATGAAATCACTTAGGTTTGGGAGTTGGGGTGGCAGCAGGCATTTACTGGCACAACCGGATGATCTCAGTGAGAGCCTGCGGGGAGGACGAGATCTGCTGGAGCACACGCTCGTGTCCACTCACTGTGACTTCCTGGCTGGCTAGCACTGATCAGAGATTCTCATACTCTGTTGGGTCCATGTTGTAGCTCAGTTTGGCTGTCATAAGGGGAAACTGTCAGGCTGGGTTTGATCCAGGTTGTTCAGGGGAAATTCCATATCTACAACCAGTGCACTACCAGGAGAGGCTGAGATCAGCTGGACTGAAGCACAGAGGAGACCAGAGATAAGGATGGAGTTGAACAAAGAACCTTTAGTTATTGATTGGTTTATAGAGGACACAGGCTAGAACTCACAAATCACTACACACAGGGTAGATAAACTCAAAATTAAGCAATGACAATAAAATGGGGAACTTAAACAGAAAACCAAGGCAAGGGTGCACTGATAACTAAAACAGGACACAGGTGAAAATAATCAACTAGTAATCAGGGGAGAAGAAGCGTTGGTGCCTGGAGGACTCTGGTGACCAGACTAAAGCATGATGGATGCCTCTTAAATGCTGTTACTGTTCCTGCCTCCAGCAACTCCTTTGGTAACTCATTCCGGGTTCCAACTATTCTTTGTGCTGAAAACTTACCCCTTGGATCCCCTTTAAATCTAATCCATCTCGCCTTAAACCAATGCCCTCCAGTTTTAGACTCTTTGATGTCATCTGTCAGCCTCCTTTGTCCGGGGAAAAGAGAAATACCTGTCATGGCCCCGTCCGGCTATCCCCCATCTCACTCCTATCTCCTTGATTGTGCCTAATTCCCATCGTCTGATTCCCAATTGCTGCTAGTTCAATTAATTACGGCACACCTGGTTTCCATCAGAGAATGCAGGACAAGAACTCTGGCGTCACAGCCATGGGTCGCCAGTTCGTTGGTTGATTCCAGTGAGTGTTAACCTCATTTCCTGATCCCTTAGGGCTGTTGGTTCTAAGATTTGCTCTATTCTCTAGATATTCTATGAAAACCTCATCTTTGAGTCAAGACGCGCCTGGTTACCTGTTCCACGTTCGCGACTGTGCTAGCATCTCTCGACCCTGTCTCCGTGCCTGTGTCCTGCACTTGGGTTTATCCCCAGTCCCTCCCTTACAACACAATGAACCCCGCGGACACAAACCCCCTACAACAGGCCCTCGCCAGCCAGGGGTCCCTACTGGGCTTCCACGATCAACTGCTCAGAGCAGTCATGGAAAACCTGCGGGCCCTGTCTGAGAAAGTAAAGAAGGTCAGTGAGCAGATCGACTGGGTATCCACTCCCCTTACTCCGTCAATTCCGAGAACCCGGTCTGACCAACCTGCAAGCCTGGGATGACAACGCCCTGTGGGTCGGCAACACGATCACCAAGACAGCCGCATGTACCTGAGCTGGAACTGGAAACCTACGCTGGGGACCTAGGGAAATGCTGGACTTTCTTACTGAAATGCTCCTTGGTTTTTGAGCAACAGCCGTGTACGTACACCACCGACAGTTCGAAGATAGCGTACATCATGGGGTTGTTGCGAGGGATGCCTTAGCATAGGCCACTGCGATCTGGGACAACCAGCTAGAGACTGGCTTTTCTTTCTTTGTCTCTGAAATGAGGAAGATTTTTGAACATCCCATTCGCGGTAAGGACGCCACTAAGCACCTAGTGACTCTCCGTCAGGGCTCACTAAATGTAGCCGAATACTCCATAGAGTTCCGGACATTAGCGGCCGACTCGGGGTGGAATGACGAGGCACTACAGGAAGTATTTCAACAGGGTCTCTGTGACAAGATAAAAGACGAGTTAGCGGTAAGGGATGACGTTAACAGCTTAGACTCTATGGTCTCATTAGCCACCAGGCTCGATAACCGATTCCGAGAATGTCAGAGAGAGAAAATTGGTCGCCCCACTCCTCGGGTTCCCCCACAGCCCGTTTTACCATCTTCGACCAGCCCTAACCTCTCTCTCCCTTCCGCTCTTAGCATAGATCTCGCTCCGACTGTTCTGGTGAATCAGATGACACTCCCCTCAGTCCCCCAAACCTGGATGCACATCCAGGCTACTGTGAACTACCACCAACAGTCCCTGTCTCTATCCACCTTGCTGGACTCCGGTGCCGAGGAAAATCTGTAGGATGAGGACATAGCCTCCTGGGCCGGAATTCCTCGGGAACTGTTAAGTACCCCTCTGGAGGCTAGGGCGCTGGACGGGAGACTTCTGGCTCCGGTCACCCACTGTACACCACCCCTGACGATTTTGTCTGGAAACCATCGAGAGCAGGTACAATTTAATCTAATCCATTCTCCTCAAGCCCCTATAGTTCTGGGATACCCCTGGTTGAACCATCACAATCCCCACATTGACTGGTCTGCTGGGAGGATAGCCAGCTGGAGCCCATTTTGCCATGGTACTTGTCTGCAGCTGGCCCTATCCCCTAGGGAGGCTACCGTGACCTCGTCTGTCTTGGAACCCCCCCGACTTGTCCAGAGTTCTAGCAGAATACCACGACCTGGGACAGGTATTCGGCAAACAACGGGCTCTTTCCCTGCCTCCACACCACCCATATGATTGCGCTGTCAACCTTCTCCCCAGGGCCTTGTTACCCACCAGTTGCTTATATAACTTGTCCTGGCCTGAGAGAGAAGCCATGGAGAAATATATCAGTGAGTCTCTCACAGCCCTCATGGTCTCAACCCTCATCCTCCCCGGTGGGCGCAGATTTCTTCTTTGTAGAGAAGAAGGATGGGTTGCTTCGTCCCTGTATTGATTACCGAGGCCTTAACAACATAACCATTAAAAACAGGTACCCACTGCCCCTCATTAACTCTGCGTTTGAACCGCTTCACAGAGTCACCATCTTCTCAAAGTTGGACCTTCAAAGCGCCTGCCATCTGGTCAGGATGAGGGAGGGGGACGAGTGGAAGACGCCTTTAATACGCCACTAGGCCACTTCGAATACTTGGTCATGCCGTTTGGCCTCACCAATGCCCCCGCCATTGACAGGATGGCCTGATTGATGATGCGCTGAGGGACTTTATTAACTGCTTTGTGTCCGGCTGTCTAGATGACATCTTAATATTCTCCAACAGCCTCCAGAAACACATTCATCATATCCGTCAAGTCCTACAGAGACTGTGGGAGATCAAGTTATTCATGAAGGCGGAGAAGTGTGAATTCCACCTCCCCTCGGTCAGTTTCTTAGGTTACATCATCGAAAGTGGATCCCGAGAAGATCCGGGCGGTGGCAGAGTGGCCCAGACCCAAGACCTGTAAGCAGCTCCAGCGATTTCTGGGGTTTGTGGACGTCTATCGCCGGTTTATCAGGGATTACAGTCGGTGGCGGCGCCCCTCACCCGACTTACTTCACCTTCAACACCTTTTCTTTAGGACTCTGAGGCCGACTCAGCATTCGCTTAACTGAAGAGGCCTTTCACGTCCGCTCCCATCCTGGTCCATCCGGACCCATCCTGTCAATTCATTGTGGAGATCGATGCCTCCGACTCTGGGGTAGGAGCAGTCCTGTCCCAACGTTCAGGTCCTGACCAGAAGCTTTTCCCCTGTGCCTTCTTTTCTCACCGGCTGTATCCCGCTGAATGAAATTATGACATGGAGAACCGGGAGCTACTAGCAGTCAAGCTGGTGTTGGAGGAATGGAGGCACTGGCTGGAGGGGGCAGAACACCTGTTTATCATCTGGACTGATCATAAGAACCTCGGATATATCCAGACTGCCAAATGCTTGAACTCCCGCCAAACCCATTGGGCATTATTCTTTGGCCGATTCAAGTTTTCTCTTACCTACCGTTTGGGATCCAAGAACAGGAAATCTGACGTGCTCTCCCACCAATACAATTCCAAGGAGGACATTTCCAGCCCGGAGACCATCAACCCACCGTCCTGTGTGGTGGCGGCCCTCACCTGGGAAATTGAGTCCATAGTAAAAGAGGCCCAACGGGATGACCCTGACCCCAGCAATGGACCCACCAATCGCCTTTCTGTGCCTGATCCTGTCAGGTCTCAGGTCCTCCAGTGGGGGGACACATCTCAGTTCGCCTGCCACCCTAGGAGTGATTGGACACATTTAATGGCCTTCCATGGAGGCGTATACCCATTCTTATGTTTCTGCATGTTCCATCTGTGCCCGCAGAAAAGCCTCCCACCGGCCACCTGCTGGATTACCTCATCTCCTACTTGTCCCTAGTCGTCCTTGGTCACACATAGCCCTAGATTTCATCATGGGACTACCCCCTTCACATGGGAACACTGCCGTACTCACCTTGGTAAACCGTTTCTCCAAGACTGTTCACTTTGTAGCCCTCCCTAAACTTCCTTCTGCTCAGGAGACCGCAGACCCTCTTGTCTGCCACGTCTTCTGCCTCCATGGAATTCCTGTGGATATCATCTCCAATTGGGGTCCACAATTCGTTTTGCAAGTTTGGAATTCCTGATGTCAAGGCCTGGGTGCCTCAGTTAGCCTGTCACCTGGCTTTCATCCACAGACAAACAGGCAAATGGAACGGGTCAACCAGGATTTGGAGGCGGCACTATGTTGCATAACACAACCAACAACCCATCTACCTCGAGCGACCACCTTGCGTGGGTAGAGTATCCCCACAACCCTATGGTCAGTACCGCCACCAGAAGATCTCCTTTTGAATGCTGTCTTGGTTACCAACCCCCCCTGTTTCCTGCTCAAGAAGAAGATATTGCGGTGGCTTCTGTTCAGGCTCATGTCCCCTGGTGCCGCATAGTCTGGGAAGACACACACACGGCCCTGCTCCGATCGTCATTGGACTCCTGCATCTGAGTATTGACCTGGGCAGAAGGTGAGGCTCTCGTCCAAAGACATTCCTCTCAAGAACGAGCCAAAGAAGCTCGCCCCTCACTTCCTGGGACCTTTCGAGGTCGAAAGTATCATCAACCCCACAGCAGTTTGACTTAAACTACCTAAATCTATGCACATCCACCCTACATTTCATGTTTCCCAATTAAAACCAGTTTCTGTCAGTCCCTTGTGTCCTCCGACCGAACCCTCTCTACCCGCCGGAATCATCGATGGCCACCCGGCCTACACCGTACAGCGGCTCCTGGATGTGAGCTTTCAGGGCAGGGGCCTCCAATATCTAGTTGACTGGGAAGGATACAGCCCAGAGGAATGTTCCTGGATTCCCTGCTCCTTCATCCTGGACCGTTCTCTCATCCATGACTTCTATCGGGACCATCCAGACAAGCTTGGAGGATCGCCTGGAGGCTCCTGTTGGGGGTGGGGTACTGTCATGGTCCCATCTGGCTATCCCCCATCTTGCTTCTATCTCCTTGATTATGCCTTAATTCCAGTCATTAGTTCCCAATTGCTGCTAGTTCCATTAATTACGGCACACCTGGTTCCCATCAGAGAATGCAGGGTAAGAACTCTGGTGTCACAGCCATGAGTTGCCAGTTCGTTGGTCGATTCCAGTGAGCGTTAACCTCATTTCCTGATCCCTTAGGACTGTTAGTTCTAAGCTTTGCTCTATTCTCTAGATATTCTACGAAAACCTCATCTTTAAGTCAAGACGCCCCTGGTCATCTGTTCATGTTCGTGTCTGTGCTAACACCTCTCGACCTTGTCTCCGTGCCTGTGTCCTGCACTTGGGTTCATCCCCAGTCACTTCCTTGGAACAATACCATTTCCAATCTCTCCTTATAACTCAAGCCTACCAATTCAGGCAACATCCATGAGTTCCTTTCTGCACACTCTCTGCTTAATCTATATTGTGGTAATTAGAACCAAAGACAATACTGCAAGTGTGGCTTAATCTGCATTTTGTACAACTCTAGCATGATGTCCCAAATCTTGTGAATAATGCCTCAACCAATAAGGACAAGCATGCCATATGCCTTCTTTACTATGCTATCTAACTGCACTGTCAGTTAGAGTTTGGTGGTACCTGAAAACTTACTAAAGATTCCACCTGCATTCTTATCTAAATCATTAATATACATGACAATCACTTCCAGTAAGATGGTAGTGCACTTGGTCTCAGCGCCCTCTGCAGGTCAAACAAATGGTGCAAATATGAGGAAATCTGCAGATGCTGGAAATTCAAGCAACACACACAAAATGCTGGTGGAACACAACACCTATAGGAAGAGGTACAGTCGACGTTTCGGGCCGATACCCTTTGTCAAGACTAACTGAAAGAAGAGATAGTAAGAAATTTGAAAGTGGGAGGGGAAGGGGGAGATCCGAAATGATGGGAGAAGACAGGAGGGGGAGGGATGGAGCCAAGAGCTGGAAAGTTGATTGGCAAAAGAGATACAGAGCTGGAGAAGGGGCAGGATCACGGGACGGGAGGCCTAGGGAGAAAGAAAGGGGGAGGGAAGCCCAGAGGAAGATGGAGGGCAGGCAAGGAGTGATTGTGAGAGGGACAGAGGGAGAAAAAAAAAGGGGAATAATAAATAAATAAATATGGGATGGGGTAAGAAGGGGAGGAGGGGCATTAACGGAAGTTAGCAAAGTCAATGTTCATGCCGTCAGGTTGGAGGCTACCCAGACGGAATATAAGGTGTTGTTCCTCCAACCTGAGTGTGGCTTCATCTTGACAGTAGAGGAGGCCATGGATAGACATATCAGAATGGGAATGGGATGTGGAATTAAAATGTGTGGCCACTGGGAGATCTTGCTTTCTCTGGTGGACAGAGCATAGGTGTTCAGCGAAACGATCTCCCAGCCTGCGTCGGGTCTCGCCAATACATAGAAGGCCACACCGGGAGCACCGGACACAGTATATCACCCCAGCCGACTCACAGGTGAAGTGTTGCCTCACCTGGAAGGACTGTCCGGGGCCCTGAATGGTTGTGGGAGGAAGTGTAAGGGCATGTGTAGCACTTGTTCCGCCTACAAGGGTAAGTGCTGGGAGGGAGATTGGTGGGGAGGGATGGGGGGGACAAATGGACAAGGGAGTCGCGTAGGGAGCGATCCCTGTGGAAAGCAGACGGGGGGAGGATGTGCTTAGTGGTGGGATCCTGTTGGAGGTGGTGGAAGTTACGGAGAATTATATGTTGGACCTGGAGGCTGGTGGGGTGGTAGGTGAGGACAAGGGGAACCCTATCCCTAGTGGGGTGGCGGGAAGATGGGGTTAGAGCAGATGTGTGTGAAATGGGGGAGATGCGTTTGAGAGCAGAGTTGATGGCGGAGGAAGGGAAGCCCCCTTCTTTAAAAAAGGAAGACATCTCCTTTGTCCTGGAATGAAAAGCCTCATCCTGAGAGCAGATGCGGCAGAGACGGAGGAATTGTGAGAAGGGGATGACATTTTTGCAAGAGACAGGGTGGGAAGAGGAATAGTCCAGGTAGCTGTGGGAGTCTGTAGGCTTATAGTAGACATTATTAGATAAGCTGTCTCCAGAGATAGAGACAGAAAGATCAAGAAAAGGGAGGCAGGTGTCAGAAATGGACCAGGTAAATTTGAGGGCAGAGTGAAAGTTGGAGGCAAAGTTAATGAAGTCAATGAGCTCAGCATGCGTGCAGGAAGCAGCGCCAATGCAGTCATCGATGTAGCGAAGGAAAAGTGGGGGATGGATACCAGTATAGGCTTGGAACATGGACTGTTCCACAAAGCCAACAAAAAGGCAGGCATAGCTGGGACCCATACGGGTGCCCATGGCTACACCTTTAGTTTGGAGGAAGTGGGAGGAGCCAAAAGAGAAATTATTGAGAGTAAGGACTAATTCCACCAGAAGGAGCAGAGTGGTGATAGAGGGGAACTGGTTAGGTCTGGAATCCAAAAAGAAGCGGAGAGCTTTGAGACCTTCCTGGTGCGGGATGTAGGTATATAGGGACTGGACATCCATGGTGAAAATAAGTCGGTGGGGGCCAGGGAACTTAAAATCATTGGAAAAATCCGGAGCGTGAGAAGTGTCACGAACATAGGTAGGAAGAGATTGAACAAGGGGGGATAAAACCGTGTCGAGGTATGCAGAAATGAGTTCAGTGGGGCAGGAGCAAGCTGAAACAATGGGTCTACCTGGACAGGCAGGTTTGTGGATCTTGGGTAGGAGGTAGAAACGGGAAGTGGGAGGTGTGGGAACTATGAGGTTGGTGGCAGTGGATGGGAGATTCCCAGAGTTGATAAGGTTGGTGATGGTGTGGGAGAAAATGGCCTGGTGCTCCTTAGTGGGTCATGATCGAGGGGTAAATAAAAGGAGGTATCCGCAAGTTGTCGCTGTGCCTCGGCAAGGTAGAGGTCAGTTCGCCAGACTACAACAGCACCCCGATTATCGACGGGTTTTATAGTATGGTTAGGATTGGTGCGGAGGGAGTGGAGAGCAGAGCGTTCGGAAAGAGTGAGGTTGGAAATTGGAGCAAGGTGTGGTGAAGTCGAGACAGTTGATGTCCGTCAGCAGTTAGCAATAAAGAGATCCAGAGCAGGCAGAAGAGCAGAGCGGGGTGTCCATGAAGAGGAGGAGGGTTGAAGACGGGAGAAGGGGTCATTGGTGGGGGTGGGAGAGTCCTTGCTGAAGAAGTAGGCTCGAAGACGGAGCCGGCTGAAGAAGAGTTCAGTGTCATGGCACACGCGGAACTCGCTGAGGTGTGGGCGAAGGGGGACAAAGGTGAGGCCCTTACTGAGGACAGAGCGCTCTGCCTCCGACAGTTGAAGGTCAGAGGGGATGATAAAGAGCCGGCACGGATGAGAGCTGGGATCAGAGGGGGGAGGGGAGGAAGGCCGGTAGTGTCAGTGGAAAGGGGAGGGTTGGGGTGAGAGGAAGATGGAGCCTCTGAGAATCCAGGAGCTGACGATGGGACCTGAGGGAGACGGGGTTGCAGAGTGGTGGTGGGGGGGGGGGGAAGGGGAGACGGGAGTCACAACAGCAGCATGTGAAGACCCGGCCTGGATTTCCAGGCCGGAGTCGCAGTTGGAGGTTGCACAGTCGCTTTGAAGGTGTCCATGGTCGTTGGAACCCGCATTGATGGTGCTGGAGTCCGGGTTTTGAATATGCCCTGGGATGGTAGAGCTGCCGAGATCGATGGCGGGGGCCACGATCTAAAGTTCATGCCTGCTAGGCTCAGAGCCAGTAGGCTCTGGGGTCTGCAGATGGAAGATCTTGCGATCCTTGCCTAATATGACAAGGTCAAAGAAACGGTGATTGCACGCATGGATCCGTCGGAGGATGAAATAACGGGTAGGTCCATTACAAACGGCGAAAAAAGTGTCCCGGAGGTGTGGAAGGGACTTGGACAGGGACGCCAGGTACCTCCTCATGGCGGAGAGGGTCACCCTCAGAGCTTGATGGGAGAAGCAACGGGAGGCAGAGTCAATTAAATATGAGTACCTGGGATCCTCAGAAGGTCCAAATTGAGAGACTTGAAAACAAATCCTGAAGCCAACTGGAGTAAGTTGGCAGCGGAGACACGTTCCAAGGAAGGATATATGGCTGCAGTAATGAGTCTGGGTCAGGGTGTGGTCAAAAAGTTGAAGGGCTGAAGAAATTATAGATGGGGAGCAGTGAGAGGTAGTTTCACTAAACTCCCGTTGAAGAGAAGATTTAAACTTCTTCAGTGTAGGCATCATTGGAAGAGGCTTCGCAGTAGAGAACTAAAAACTCAAACATGAGAAAATCTGCAGTGCTGGAAATGCAAGCAACACACACAAAATGCTGGTGGAATGCAGCAGGCCAGGCAGCATCTATAGGAAGAGGTACAGTCGACGTTTCGGGCTGAGACCCTTCGTCAGGACTAACTGAAGGAAGAGATAGTAAGAGATTTGAAAGTAGGAGGGGGAGAGGGAGATCCAAAATGATAGGAGAAGACAGGAGGGGGAGAGATGAAGTTAAGAGCTGGAAAGTTGATTGGTGCAAATGTCGTTCTTAGATGTTTTCCTTGTGATTGCAAGATCCTGTTGGACATTGGTAATACAAACTATTGGAAGTCCAGCTCATTGGCGAGACTGCACGGACTCAGTTGTTGTTCAGACCAGGACCTCATGCCGTGCCGTCACCTATTACAGCCACCCAGCAGAAGAGGAGGTGTGAGAGAAAACAGAGGCAAATTGGAATCCATGCAGGTTTGGAGGCTGGCCCCTGCATGCCAGATCTCCTACTGGTGCTGCTCTCCAGTGTTCACTCTCTGGAAGGCAAGCTGGATTACTTTGGTCTACAGCTGACCCAGCCCCAGATGACGAACTGTTCTATGCTTGTTCTTGTAGAAACATGGCTCCAGGACAACATCCCATGCACCATCAATCTTCAGGACGTGCTACTCAGGGTCTTGTGCTAATATTAGTTTGTGACTTTATGTGCTTTTGCAACTACTGTATATATGCTGTTTGTGACTGTATGTACTGTGTTTTGCTCATTGGCCCAGCTTCATTTAGCTGTATACATGTGTATGGTTGACTGACAATTAAACTTGAATTGGAACTTGAACCAAATATGGACCCAGCACTGATCCCTGCAGCAAACTATTAATCACAGGCCTCCAATCCAGAAAGCAACCTTCCACTACTATCCTTCGCTTCTTCCCACCAAGTCAACTTTGTATTGAATTGGCTAGTTCACTCTGGATCCCATGTGTTCTAACCTTTCAGACTAGCATACCATGTAGAACCTCGCCAAAGGCTTTTTCTAATGTCCATGAACATAATGTCTATCTCCCTTCCCTCATTAACCCTCTTGGACACCATTTGAAAACGCTCAATCAAATTTGCAAAAAGCCATGTTGACTATTCCTAATTGGTTCCTGATTTTTCAATTCCAAATACATCTTGCCCTTCAGAATCCCTTCCAATAATTTTCAGCCCCCAACTCAGCGTGGGTGTTTGCTACACCACCTCTGGCATCTCCTATCCTGGACAGGCAAGCACGTGACTTGAGGCCCAGCCCTCACTGCAACTGAGGCCACACAGCTCTCCTGTCATCCGCCTCACCAATAAACAAGGGAAACGGTCTTGCAGTGTTTTACATTACCAATGTCCAACAGGATCTTGCAAGACAATCGCTCACTGTCAGACTGCACACTGCCTTTGTGCACCAACTCTGATACCTTTCTCTAGTGGACAGTGTCACGGTCCACACCAAGTCTATCTCCTCTATCAATGAGCAGCTCTCCGATGGGGTAGACTTGCAGTACTTGAAGTTCAGCATTAATGTCCAGCAATATCTTGCAATCATAAAAAAGATGTTCAAAAAAGACAAAAACACCCTTGGTTGACCCCAGAGAGGCTGCTATGTCTGAACGTACCACCGTCTCACCAAAAACTGGGCCATGGCTTAACCCCGCTGTCCTTCTTAGATAAATAAACAACACCAGTTATCCTCCAGTTTTATGATACCTTACCTACAGCTAATGCCACTATAAAAATTTCTGCCAGGACTCCAGAAAACCCTTCCCTTGTTTCCCAGGAAATTTAGGATACATCTAGTTAGGCCCTGAGGTCTTATCTATCAGTCGCCTCCAGCACATCCTCCTCCATAATGTTGATACAGATAAGAAGCATTCATTTAAAACCACACCCACTTCCCATAACTCCACAGATACTGTAATTAGCATTTGAGCCTTAATGGGACCTATTTTCTTCTTAGCTATCCATTTACTTTGAGTATACTTACAGAATCTTTAAGGATTCTCCTTATTCTTCTCTGCCCCGGATATCTCATGGCTCCTGACTGATCTCCTAATTTCCTTCATGGATGTACTACTACATCCCCCATAGGATTTGAGATACATGGCTAATCCCAGCTGCTCCTTCTTACAGGTCTCCTTCATTTTCCTGACCAGACCCTCAGTAGCTCTCTATCAACCAAAGTTCTCTTACCTTGCCAGTTTTCCCCTTTACTGCAATAGAAACATGATCGTCCTGAACATCCCCTATCTCACTTCTAAAACATTTCCATTTGGCGGGTGTCATTTTACCTGCAAACAACTACTCTCAATCAACTTTTGAGGGTTCCTATCTGATGCCTTTGAAATTATTGTCCCCACTTTAGGGTTATAACATGAACCAGTCCTATCTTTTTTTTCCCTTGACTATCAAGGAACTAACAGAATTAAGGTCCTTGGTCCCAAAGTACTCTCCCACTAATACATCAACCACCTTCCCAGCCTCATTTCTTCAGAGTCGGTTGAGTGTTGCCTCTTCTCAAGTCAGGTCCTCTACCTACCACTTCAGAAAACTTTCCTGTACACACTTAACAAGTTCTGCCCTATCTAATCCATTAGCAGTAAAGCAGTTCTGGTCAATGTTAGGGAAATTACCATAAATCCTATTAAAACCCTGCCATTCCTACACCTATCTGATTTTTCTATATATTGTATATGCTCCTGCAATTCCCACTGCAAGTTGAGGGGGCTTATGTTACTTGTTGGATTGTAAGTACTGCCATGATGTTCTCCCTAAACAAAAATACAAATCCCCTCCTTTCTTCCCTCCACCTGTGTCACTTTGGAAGAATTGGAAGCCTGGAGCATTGAGCTGTCAGTTCTTCTCATCCTTCAATTTTGTTTCAGTAACAGCAGGTAATGTCACAATCCCATGTGCTGATCCATGTTCTAAGTTTATTTGCCTTGACTGTGAGGCTTCTTGTATAAAAGCAATTGCAGTTTAGCCGATCAGGCCTTCCACACTCCATCCTCTCCCTGCCAAGTGTACTTGCTTGCTTTATATTCATCCGATACACTCCTGCATAGTCCCACCTCCCTGCCAGACTAGTTTAAACCTTCCTGAGTAGCATGGGCAAACCTCCCTGTAAGAATATTCTTTCCCTCCACCCCTCTCCAGTTCAGACACAGTCTATTTGTACAGATCACCTCAGTCCCAGAAGAGATCTGGAGGGTCTAAGCAGAACAGGGAACATAGCAGTACAGCAAAGTACAAGCCTTTCAGTCCACGAAGTAGTGCTGACCTACATAAACCTACTTCATCACCAATCTAACCCTTCCCTCCTACATAACCTATGGCCTCTAGTTTTCTTTCATCCATGTGCTTATCTAAGAGTCTCTTAAATGTCCTTAACATACCTGCCTCCATCACCACGACTGGCAATGCATTCCAAGCATTTGCCACTCCCTGAGTAAGAAAAGAAATCTATCTCTGACATCCCCTTTTAACTTTCCTCCACTCACTTGAGGACGATGTCCTCTGGTATTTGACATTTCTGCACTGGGAAGAAGACACTGGCTGTCCACTTGAACTATGCCTCTTATAATCTTATACACCTCTATCAAGTCATTTCTCAAACGCCTTCACTCCAAAGAGAAAACCCCTAGCTCAGTCACCCTTTCCACAGAAGACATGTTCTCTAATCCAGGCAGGTTGGTATAAGACAAAATGGTGTCAGCCTGCAATACGGGAATATTTTGAGAAGATAGTAGAATACTGATAAATCGACTTTAGATAACTGTGAAAAATATGCTTATTTTTGCAAAACCTGCTCTCTCGGTCTTTATGTTATGTGCTTAGGTTGAAGGCAATGAGAGATAAGAATGTACATCACCTAGTGCCATGGAAAAGTACGAGCGTAGGGGTTTTAAGGTTTGTGAAAACAGAATATTTCTTTTTGCAAATTGGAATCTTGGTCTAGGCTGGAGTTGCGGCCAGTGCTAAGAGAGACTAACACAAGGCAGAAAGAGAGAAAACCGTTGGATACCTGGACTTCCCTCTGGCATTGAATAAAGTCAGTTGATTGATTGATTGATAAGTATTCTTTCCTTTGTATTTTGGTGAGGTGGTTAATGAATAGTCTTTATATAATACCAATCATTTTTGATAAGCTCTAACACCTATATAGTGCTTTCTTTGTTTGCAAATACCTCTTGCTGCTGAAACAAGAAAGAAAAAGGAATTTTAAAATATTTTCTATATACACTTGGCATATTTGGCAGGATTCAGCACAATGTTTCTCAAACAACAGGAAATATCCATAGAGATAGAAAACTGAGTTTAGTGTATCAGGAGAGATAGACGTAGTTCTGGAGTGAT
The DNA here is from genome assembly GCF_030028105.1 of Mobula birostris. Lineage (NCBI taxonomy): Eukaryota > Metazoa > Chordata > Chondrichthyes > Myliobatiformes > Myliobatidae > Mobula > Mobula birostris. Next base: position 76,343,846 of record NC_092376.1, on the reverse strand, counting down.
GGTTAACACATTGTCTGTGTGTTGTCCTCCTATGTTTTGGAGAGCTGATATGTATCCTGGTTATGGTCAGTACTTTACAAATAGGTGAATAAGTGTATGGCCTTATTGAGCTTGCTGTGCTCTGTATAAAGCAGTATTAATTACCAGGTGCAGTGTGATGACGATGTCCCCATGGATAAATAAATAAATAATAATAAGGCATCAGTTAGTCTTGCGAAACCATGGATCTGTGCCTGGAAAGTCTTCACTCTCCAGGGCGCAGGCCTGGGCAAGGTTGTATGGAAGACCAGCAGTTGCCCATGCAAGTCTCCCCTCTCCACAACACCGATGTTGTCCAAGGGAAGGGCATTAGGACCCATACAGCTTGGCACCAGTGTCGTCGCAGAGCACTGTGTGATTAAGTGCCTTGCTCAAGGACACAACACGCTGCTTCGGCTGGGATTCGAACTCACGACCTAAGCAAAAAAATAAACAAACAAATAAATAAGATACATTCATGATACAAGTTAAAAAGTAAACAGTATAACACTATTGGTGCTTCATATGCGATGAGACCTGGGTGGTGGCAGGGAGTTCAGCAGTCTTATGGGTTGGTGGATGAAGCTGTTTCCCATCCTAACAGTTCTTGTCTTAATGCTAAGGTTCTTCTTGCCTGATGGTATGGGGTCAAATGGATTGTTGGATGGATGCTAAGGGACGCAGTGTATGCAGCACTCCTAATAAATATCTCCGATGGGTGGAAGAAAGAACCTAATTGTCCTCTCAGTAGCCCTTGCAATCCTTTGTAGGGCCTTGTGGTCAGATGCCTTGAAATGGCTGTACCAGACGGTGATGCAGCTGGTCAAGACATCCTCGATGGCTGCCAAAGAAGCAGTGGCTCTGGCCCTGAATTTTGCCTCTCACTGACCAGAGTGGCTATTCGAGTTAAAGATATCTGTGCACTGCTGAAACAAAATGGAGTGAACACTTTCCTAGGCTTCTGGTCTCACACCCTGCCTGATAGAGCTGAATGTTTCACAGCCTTTGAAAGGGAATAACAAGTCTGCTACTGGGCGTTAGTGGAGATAGAAACCTCCATAGAGGGCAGTGAGGTCACTTTGAGACTCGACCTTCCAATCATGAAAGGGGTATGCTCAGAGGACTCCACTAACAAGTGTGGAGTACAAGATGGTGCCAAGCTGTGACCTCCATTGAGGTTGTGCCTCAGTTTTAGTTGCTCTTAGTGTTGTTATTGGGTTCATGGAGATCATTTTGGGGACAGAGGGGAAAGTTAGGGGTCAGATTGGGTTTTATAGGCAGGGATGTGGAGGAGTTGGAGGACAGGATCCAGTTAGAGGGCCTTGTTCCTCCTGTCCACCTGGGTTGAACTAAATTGGAGAGGCCAGCGTTTGAGGCCTGTTTGGGGTCTCGTCATCAGTGAGTCTGGAGTTTGAGGCCTGGTGTTCAGTGATCAGCAGGTCCTGGGGTCAATGTTGAGGATCAAGGCCCGGGCTTGAATTGGAAGTCCAGAAGTTGAGGCCTGTTGGCCAGAGCCACAGATCTGTGAGTCCACTGGAATAGTCAAAGGCACAATGTTCGAGTCTGAATCCATATCTGCTGGATAGCCTGTCTTGGGTTTGGAGGACAGTGTATGTGTGTGGGTAGGAGGGAGGAGAGCCCACTGGTACCTCCTAACTCAGTGTCCCCCTCTCCTGTTGTGCAGGGAGACGTAAGAACAGCTGCCTGAAGCAGACAAACGCCACGCCCGGTCTGCAGGCGGCTGCAGTTGCTGGAAAGCTGGTGTACAGGGTGGAAGGCTACTGCACTAAACCCAGCCACAGGAATAACTTCACAGTAACAAAGTTTTAATTTCATACAGGGAGAGGATGGTTCCTGCCAGATAGCTGAGCTGGTGGCGGTGCCTTTGCCAATGCAGCATGAAACAGATTAGCTGCACATATACACAAACTCCTGGGCTGCGGTTAATGATGCTTTATGTATGACGGGCTGGCAGAAAAGGAACTGACATATACAGGGAAAGCCTAGGGGGACAGGCACTCGGGAAACAGACTTGGGAGACAGCTCAATGAATGATTGAATCTAATGTAGACACCCTCCAGAAAGACTCCTTTCCCTCCACTACTTTAAATAATCAAGTTGACCAGCTAGTCTGTGTAAACCAGATTAGTACCCCTGAATACTGTGCAATGGGACAATGGGCACGTATGGCGACTAGCCATCTGGGCGTGCATGGTACTATTGAACAGGCAAAGCAACAAGTTATATGAGTACCAGTGGACACGGCAAAGGAAGATGTTACTGCTGTAATGTTTGCCAACAGGTTAAAAGGAGAGCTCTCCCTGAAAGACTGGTAGCCTGCATTAGAAGGGGGAACGGCCCAGCCTCAGTATGGCATCAGACCCTTGCACAGCAGCAACAGCTTACATCCCCACTGTAGCTGACACATGCTCAGGCCTTTTAATGGCAAATTCCTTTACAAATCTGATCATGACCATACTCTGAAAGGGCTGCAGAAGTTAATCAGTTGTTATGGTGAATACAATCGGATTACCTGTCTCATTTTGCAGGACAAGCCGTGAGAGACTGAGCTGCCAGCAAAGGTATTAATTGGGTGTATTTCATACCCTATTACCGTCAGACTGTGGGGCTGATTGAGAGGATGAATGGAGCCTTGAAGCAACAAATCTGTCTGTTAACACTAACCCACATCCTACATTTGCTGTACTACTTCAAGCAAAGTACTTTATACTTTATTGTCGCCAAACAATTGATACTAGAACGTACAATCATCACAGCGATATTTGATTCTGCGCTTCCCGCTCCCTGGATTACAAATATTAAATATTAAGAATATTAAAAATAGTAAAAATTAGTAAATATTAAAAATTTAAATTATAAATCATAAATAGAAAATACAAAAATGGAAAGTAAGGTAGTGCAAAAAAACCGAGCGGCAGGTCCAGATATTTGGAGGGTACGGCCCAGATCCAGGTCAGGATCCATTCAGCAGTCTTATCACAGTTGGAAAGAAGCTGTTCCCAAATCTGGCCATACGAGTCTTCAGGCTCCTGAGCCTTCTCCCGGAGGGAGGAGGAATGAAAAGTCTGTTGGCTGGGTGGGTCGTGTCCTTGATTATCCTGGCAGCACTGCTCTGACAGCGTGCGGTGTAAAGTGAGTCCACAGACGGAAGATTGGATTGTGTGATGTGCTGTACCGTGTTTGCAATCTTCTGCAGCTTCTTCCGGTCTTGGACAGGACAACTTCCATACCAGGTTGTGATGCGCCCTAGAAGAATGCTTTCTACAGTGCATATATAAAAATTAGTTGGGGTTTTAGGGCACAGGCCAAATTTCTTTAGTTTTCTCAGGAAGTAAAGGAACTGGTGGGCCTTCTTGGCAGTGGACTCTGCTTGGTTGGACCAAGTCAGGTCATTTGTGATATTGACCCCAAGGAACTTAAAGCTTTTGACCTGTTCCACTTGCGCACCACTGATGTAAATTGGGTCGTGCAGTCTGCTACTCCTTCTGAAGTCAACAACCAATTCCTTCGTCTTGCTGACGTTGAGGGATAGGTTATTGTCTTCGCACCATGTCACCAGGTTCTTAATTTCCTCTTTGTACTCAAACTCATCATTACCCGAGATATGGCCTACAATTGTTGTGTTATCAGCAAACTTATATATTGAGTTTGATGGAAACTTGGCTACACAATCATGGGTGTACAGTGAGTACAGCAGGGAGCTGAGTACACAGCCTTGTGGGGCACCGGTGCTCAGAGTGATTGTAGAGGAGAGCTTGTCCCCTATTTTTACAGCCTGGGTCCTGTCTGTGAGGAAGTTGAAGATCCAGCTGCAGATCTGAGTGCTAAGGCCCAGGTTCTGGAGCTTAGGAATCAGTTTATTTGGAATGTTGGCATTAAAGGCAGAGCTGTAGTCAATGAAAAGGAGCCTTACGTATGCGTCTTTATTCTCCAGGTGTTCCAAGGAGGAATGTAGTGCCAGAGAGATGGCATCTGCCGTTGACCTGTTGCTCCGGTAGGCGAATTGCAAAGTGTCGAGGTTGACTGGTAGGCTGTGGTTGATGTGTGCCATAACCAATCTCTCGAAGCACTTCATAGCAATTGATGTCAGAGCCACAGATCAATAGTCATTCAGGCATGCCACCTTGCTCTTCTTCGGCACTGGGATTATCGTTGCCTTCTTAAAACACGAGGGGATCTTAGACTGAAGCAAGGAGCAGTTGAAGATGTCAGCAAACACTCCAGCTGGCTCGCTTGCACAGGCCCGGAGAACCCGTCCTGGGACGCCATCTGGGCCCGTCGCCTTCCCTGGATTTATCTTCAGGAAGGCTTCTAACGTCCTCCTCGGTGACGATGAATCTTGATGCCACCAGGTCCGGTTCATCCGGAGGGAGCGGGACGCTCCTCTTCTGTTCGAATCTTGCGTAGAATACTTTAAGTTCATCAGGAAGAGAACTGCCACAGTTATTGATATTCCCAGCCTTTTCTTTGCACCCAGTGATCTCATTTAGACCCTGCCATAGCCTACCAGCATCCCTCTGGTTAGCCTGGGCTTCCAACTTGGCTCGATATTGCCTCTTGGCGCCCTCAATGGCTTTCTGGAGTTCACGCCTGGATTCCATGTAGCGACTGGTATCCCTGGAACTAAAAACCGCAGCTCTAGACTTTAAAAGGGACTTGACCTCATAATTCATCCAAGGTTTCTGGTTAGGGAATACCCGGATTGTCTTGTGAGACACCAAGTGCATTTCCAAATAAAGTCCATGACTGCTGAGGCATACTCATCGAGGTTAGCTGCCGAGCCCTGGATACTAACCAGTCCACCGATTCAAAGCAGTCATGGAGGACTTCATCCGTTTCCTCCATCCAACGCAACACTACTTTTGACACCGTGACCTCCCACTTCAGTATAATCCGAATAACAGACTCTTACCCCTAGGATCACCTATAGCTGGAATAATGAAGCATACCCTAGCACCTGAGGAGGAAGTAGACCTGTGGAAATAGTTCCTATAGTGTGTGGGAAGGTACGAATGTGCATTCTAAGTTTTCTGGTTTGCAAGGGGAAGATTATGACAAGCGAAGATAGTAACACTTCTTGGGTATCAGTACAAGTGAAAGATAATTTAGTGTGTTTAAACAGGAAGAAATTGATGAAATTAGAGTGATCACGAAATTTCTGAAAAACTGACGACATATTTTTTTTCACTTTGGCAGAATGTGAGCGTTGGACTAACTCTGTCTATGATATGGACCCTCCTTCGGGTAGCGAGTACTGCCTGGATGTGCATGAGGACCTCGCTCCAACGTGAAAAGAGGAGACATCTTCCAATGCAACAACCCCTGCAATAGGATCCTTCTGCATCTTGCTATAATCCCAATATTGGTTAGGTTTGTAGTGCAGTTTATTCTAACTTGCGGCTTTAAGCAAGAGTTTCAGTGGTTGCACCGTCAGGTTTCTCCTGTGTTGTATCATTTATTACCCATATGGAACCTTCATTCTGATAATCCCACTGTTTAATGTAGTGTTTTATTCTTTTCCTTTTATTATAATGTTCTAATGAAGAATCCAGGAGTGGAGAGAAAGGCGAGAATTGAATTTTCCAGAAGCTATATTCCATTTACGCTTAGTATGTGCAAAACTATATAACACACAATGGTGGTTATAAAACAAAATGGTGTTAATGTGGAATGCAGGAATGTTTTGAGAACGTAATAAAGTACTGATATACATGGTGAAAAACATGCTTTTCTACAAAACTTCCCGTTTCTGTCTTTAAGTTATGTACCAAGGCCAAAGGTCCCGAGAGCTAAGAATGTATAGCACTTAGCTCCATGTAAAATTACTAGGGCTGGAGTTTGGAAGGGTATAAGAAGGGGCTACTTTGTGCAAATTGGAATTTTGCTTTGGGATGGAGTCACAATAAATACTGATATAAGACAAGGAGAAGTAGTGAAAAAAACTAAAAGAGACTGTTGGACATCTGAGCTTCCCTCTGGCATTGGATCAGTTCACTGATTGATTGATTGATTGATTGGTAAGTATTCTTTCCTTCTGTATTTTAGTGAAGTGGTTAATGAATAGTCTTTACATAATCCAGATAAAATAGTTTTGATGGTGTTTAACAATGTATTTGTTCCTTCTTTCTTTGGGAATATTTCTTGCTGCGGAATGAGTAAAGAAGAAGAAGAAATTGATTTTGAAATATTTTATTACAGAAACATGCAGTTATGCTTAATTCATCTTTCAGGAGAGACATCGCGTCCAGATACCACAGAAACAGAAACATTTCCAAGGGAACTGCAGCAACTCATTAAAAAAAGTAGCTTCTCTTCAAAGGAATCAATAATGGAGGTGAGGTGAAACTCTTGTTGTCCAGAAGTGGATATGATGAATCAGGGTCAGGGGAAGCACACAAATCAGTTGTCTTTGTTCCCCCTCTGCTAAACCTGAGACTATGCTCAGATGAGTAGCTACTTATTATGCAAAATGCCAGACCTACTAAAGAAGCAACCGGTAATCTTGTTAGACTCTTGTCTGGCTCGCCTCTTTGAACTGGTTTGGACCAGTAAGAGTTGGAAGACACAAACACATACTGTAAGGCTGGGCAGGACCATGATTGTAGCCCTGGACTAGAACTAGTAAGAAGGGGACCATGAGCCAATGGGATGGCAATCCAACAGTTCAACTGATGAGAAACACTGTAAGAGTCAGGAGCTCCAAATACGTAGGGGTGATAATTCTCCAGAAATCAGAGACCAACCATCGTGGATAAGGAGGACCCCACAGACATGTGGAGATCAGAACCACGAAGAATGCCTGGCCAGTGTAGACTCCTTTCCTAGTAATCTCTTTTCTCTTCATTGACTGTTCATGGAGGGTCAGGAATTCCCTTTTGAAGGCTAGAGCTGCGGCTTTTAGGTCCGGGGATACCAGTTGCTACATGGAATCCAGGCGTGAACTCCGGAAAGCCATTAAGGGCACCAAGAGGCAATATCGAGCCAAGCTGGAAGCCCAGGCTAACCAGAGGGGTCCCGGTATGGCAGGGTCTAAATGAGATCACTGGGCGCAAAGAAAACGCTGGGAATATCAATAACTGTGGCGCTTCTCTTCCTGATGAACTTAACATATCCTACGCAAGATTCGAACAGAAGACGAGTGTCCCGCTGCCTCTGGATGAACTGAACCTGGTGGCATCGAGATTCGTCGTCACCGAGGAGGATGTTAGAAGGGCCTTCCTGAAGATAAATCCAAGGAAGGTGACGGGTCCAGATGATGTCCCAGGACGGGTTCTCCAGACCCGTGCAAATGAGCTAGCTGGAGTGTTTGCTGACATCTTCAACTGCTCCTTGCTTCAGTCTAAGATCCCCTCGTGTTTTAAGAAGGCAACGATAATCCCAGTGCTGAAGAAGAGCAAGGTGGCATCCCTGCATGACTATCGACCTGTGGCTCTTATATCAATTGCTATGAAGTGCTTCGAGCGATTGGTTTTGGCACACATCAACCACAGCCTATCGGTCAACCTTGACACTTTGCAATTTGCCTACCGGAGCAACAGGTCAACGGCAGATGCCATCCCTCTGGCCCTACATTCCTCCTTAGAACACCTGGAGAATAAAGATGCATATGTAAGGCTCCTTTTCATTGACTACAGCTCTGCCTTTAATATCATCATTCCATATAAACTGATTCCTAAGCTTCGGAACCTGGGCCTTAGCACTCAGATCTGCAGCTGGCTCTTCAACTTCCTCACAGTCATGACCCAGGCTGTAAACATAGGGGACAAGCTCTCCTCTACAATCACCCTGAGCACCGGTGCCCCACAAGGCTGTGTACTCAGCCCCTGCTGTACTCACTGTACACCCATGATTGTGTAGCCAAGTTTCCATCAAACTCAATATATAAGTTTGCTGATGACACCACAATTGTAGGCCATATCTCGGGTAATGATGAGTTTGAGTACAGAGAGGAAATTAAGAACCTGGTGGTATGGTGCAAAGACTATAACCTATCCCTCAACGTCAATAAGATGAAGGAATTGGTAGTTGACTTCAGATGAGTAGTGGAGCACACAACCCCATTTACATCGGTGGTGTGCAAGTGGAACAGGTAGAAAGCTTTAAGTTCCTCGGGGTCAATATCAGAAATGACCTGACTTGGTCCAACCAAGCAGGGTCCACTGCCAAGAAGGCCCAACAGCACCTTTACTTCCTGAGAGAACTAAAGAAATTTGGCCTGTCTCCTAAAACCCTCACTAATTTTTATAGATGCACCGTAGAAAGCATTCTTCTAAGGTGCATCACAACCTGGTTTGGAAGTTGCCCTGTCCAAGACTGGAAGAAGCTGCCGAAGATCGTGAACACAGCCCAGCACATCATACAAACCAATCTTCCGTCCTTGGACTCACTTTACACCGCACGCTGTTGGAGCAGTGCTGCCAGGATAATCAAGGTCATGACCCACCCAGCCAACACACTTTTCGTCCCTCTTCCCTCTGGGAGAAGGTTGAGGAGCTTGAAGACTCATATGGCCAGATTTGGGAACAGCCCCTTTCCAACTGTGATAAGACTGCTGAACGGATCCTGACCCGGATCTGGGCCGTACCCTCCAAATATCCGGACCTGCCTCTTGGTTTTTTTTGCGCTACCTTACTTTCACTTTTCTATTTTCTATTTATGATTTATAATTTAAATCTTTAATATTTACTATTGATTTCTTCTCCAGGGAGCGCAAAGCGCAGAATCAAATATCGCTGTGATGATTGTATGCTCTAGTATCAATTGTTTGGCGACAATAAAGTATAAAGTATTCTCGTGGTGTGCACACAGGCAGTTAGTTTGTAAACCCATGTGTTTTTTAGCTGAGACAACAAAAGTTACTGTTGGTAAATACAGATTTTCTGTGCCTCACTGATCATTATTACAAGGGTTGGTTCTTGTAACACTCTCTTGGAGAGGAATATTATTATGTTTTGTAACTCCAAAACATTAAACTAACTTTAAGGAAAAGACAGAGAGTCTGAAATGTGAGTTTAACTTAGTTTTACCTTAAGTTAGGAGTACATACGCATCACATGGTAGAGTCATGATATATGCAATTCATTTATTTTTACATCTAAACAGCAATGAATTATTTAAACAAATAAAGAATAGTTAATCAACAACATATTTAAAATATTATTCAATATTTAATATTAATGAGATATTAAGTACACAGCAGTTCCCTGAGTTTATCTCAAGGAATGAGAAAACTGTTCCAGTCATTAATGCAGCCAAAGATCATCTTACTTATCTCCGTGAAGGCAATACATTGGGTGAATAAGTTTACGTGTCTCTTAGTTTACTACTTGGCATTTGAGGGTTCTGTAGGAATTTCCAAAAAACAAATCTTGCAAGGATGTGGTAATTGAAACAAGTTGGGATAGTGCCATTCTTCAAGAAATATATCTCATTGTTTTTCTCCACCAACATAAAATGTGAGGACTTTGACGACAGAGTCTAACTCACCATTAAATTTGCCTGAGGAACTCACAGACAAGGACTTAAAAGATTTGATACCTGCACCCTCTATTGAGACGTATTATTTAAAAGTCAGGTGGCACTGTCAAACACACCATTCAGGAAAATTGGAAGAAGTACAATATCAAGATAGCCGTGGACTATATTAGGACCTCTTGATGTACTGATCAAGATGATGCTGACTTGTGGTCTCCATCGAGATGTGAATTGCATAACACTTTTTTAAACTAAGACAAATATTTTAAGTTTGTAAGGATGGTTTTGGGGATAGAGAAGGGAGTTAAAATAAAGGCTTGTCTTGCTGTTGTTTTGCTGCTTGCTGCGTTCTGTTTTGTGCTCTGTGCTGTTCTGCTGAGTATTGTGGGCACATCATGTTGACGTTGGAATGTGTAGCATCACTTTTGGGCTGTTGCTAGCACATCAATAAGTGTGTTGGCTGTTAACGCAAAAACATCTTTACTGTATGTTTCCATGATAAATGAATCTGAATCTGATCTTGGGATGATGTAGTCCAAGCAATAAATAATGCTTTATGGAGGAAATTATGCTCAGAGTATGTATATCCCCCTGAAGAAATTGTTTAACATGGTTTGAATAACTAAACTAGGATAATATGGAAGCATCACTGGAACCTCATGGTGAAGAGTTTACAAGTGAGGATATGTTTATGTTCGAACAACAGATATTGCAAGAGGACAAGTTCATAGCATCACAACCAACACCAAATAAATCATTAGCAAATCAAATAGCCATTTTCAAAAACAAGATATGGAACAGAACATTAAATGCTGCTACTTCCTAGATGATTTGTGCTTTACTATAAGGAGCTTAATGAATGAAAAAAGTTCCAGATTTCCATTTACTTCTCCTTTCAGCCTCATTCGTCAGCCATTCAGAAACAGTCACAGGAAGATCCATCACCATCAATGTCACAAATTCCATCAAGCTTAGAGTCACAGCCTGCACTAATTAATGGCTCCATCTGTCTAAGTAGACAATGGATGCGCCTTTCGGGGCGCAGACCTGGGTGATGAATGTGGAGATCCTGGGCTACCCAGACATCAAGATCCCCCTCTCAGCCTTGCGGATGTGTTCCAAAGGAATGCGAAGCAGTACATTTGGCATCACCTTGGCTGCAGGAGCTGCCGGGAGGTGACGTGAGGGGCTCTACTCCGGATTTGTGTAGGGTTTTCTCCTTAGCCTTCTCTTCTCCCGAAGATACCCACAGGGCAGTGGGATCCATAACCCTGGATAGAGCCCCATACCGGGTACTGTCAGCCGGAGCCAGCTGAGCTCGGGACTCGTGTAAGGCAAGGTCATCACGCCCTGTAGTAGTGATATATGGACCCACTACCCACTACCCACAGCCTGCACTAAGCCGAGTGATAACCATCTCTTGTCTTCCCTGCTGCCACCTTTATGTGTGAAAATGTGCACTAGAAGCAGGAATATACCAGTTGGTCCCTTGAACCTGTGTCATCTTTCAGTAAGATCATGATTGCTCTGAGCACTACTTCAATGCTGCATTCCTGTCTACTCACAGTACATTTCCATCCCTTCATTGGTTGAGAATCTGTCTAAAAGACAATAATGCTTCAACTAGCCTTTGAGGAAGAGTTCCAAAGGCTCTTTGACAACTATTTTAAAGACATCCACAACATAATAAATTTTAAGTTGTCCCATTCAGGCCTCAAAATTTAATTGCTGTGGAGGATTTCCTACTCTTGTGGGATAGCATCTTTCCTGACAAGAGGGGTCACTCTGCCTGGCAGGTGAATCTTGTGGCTGTGAAACAATCACAGGTTCTTGAGCCTCCTCTGTTTTATTTGGAAGAGTTGACTTGGAGACTGCAAGGAGTGGTTCTGACAGCTCTAGACACCATCCTTCTCTAACAATTGACTCTGCTCTCCTCAACTGATCGATGTATACTCTCCAGATGATATCAGGCATGATCTCCACTGTGTAGGAGAGTGGTCTAGTTTGTTTTTAATCCTTCCAAGTACCCACTTTGATCACCTCTGTAGTCTCTCACCATGACTACTTGTCCAGGAGAGACACATCAACCCTCCTTGGTTTTACACCCCAAACCAGACTCAAAGCCTCTCTATCAATCTGCGCAATGGTAAGGGAATGTGATGCGAGGCTATCGGTTGTTCAGTTCCATCACTCATAACATGTAATATGACTGCATCTATCCATAAGGTGAGGCGTCACAGGCAAGCTTCACTGGGCAATGTGGATCAGAATGTGTGAGTACAATGTCTAATGTGACCATTTCTTTTGCCTTTTGGAAAACCACCTCATACTGCTTTGTCCATTGCCATTTCTTCTGGATCTGCAGTAAACAGATGGAACACAAGTTTAGCAGGAACTTGTTATAGTGATTAACATATCCTAAAAAGGACCACAATAGTGACACATCCTTTGGCCTTGGGGCATCCACCATTGCTTAAATTTTCTCAGCATACCTGTGCATTCTCTGTGTGTTGATGGTGTGACCACAGTAAGTAATGTTTGGTTTAAAGAATTCACACTTGCTGTGTCGTGCTCTGAGTCCATAATTTTCTAATCTTTTGAGAATTGTCTTGAGAATTTGGAGATGTTCCTTGTCATCTTCACCGATAACAATGATGTCATCTAGGTAACACGGACTGCCTGGTGGCCTCACAGCACCTGGTCCATAGCTTTCTGCCAGAGCGCAGGTGCAGATGCCTCTCTAAAAAATAAGCTTATTGTAGTGATAAAGCCCTTTGTAGGTGCTTATGGTGAGAAGCACTTTGAACTCTCCATCCATAGGTAGGCCTCAGTTGTCCACTTTGGTGAAGTGTTGCCTTCCAGAAGGGTTTGCAAAGATATCCTCTATCCTGGGCCGATGGTATTGATCTACTTTCAGTACTGGGTTGACAATGTAATTAAAATCACCACAGATCCTGTCAATCCCATTCTTCTTGGCTACTGGGACCACAGTCATTACCCATGGGTTCCACACAACCTTGGAAAAAATTCTTTCAGCCTCCATGTGATGTAGTTCACTGGCTACTTTATCACAGAATCTTTGTAAAACTTGGGTGTGGCATTTTCATTTAACACTATTTTACCCTTGATATGTTTGTTTTCCAGTGCCATCCTTGAACAATGCTATAGCATCAACCAGTACCTTTCTTAATTCGCTTTCAACTGACTCTTATTACATAGGATGTGGCATGCAAATGGTGCATGGACCTCCAATCAAGTTGTAATTGTCTCAGCTAATCACGACCTCACAACGCTGGCCCTCCTGGTTTTACCACATGCAAGCTCAATGTGCTTTGTTGGTTGTTGTATTTCGCTGATACGAATGTCATTCTCACAGGAGTTATCTTTTCTTCAGTATAAGTTCTTAGTTGGATATCCGTAGGCTTCAGTTCAGTAACTTTGAAATGCCATTCAAACTCATCTTGTGTAATGACTGAAACATTTGGCATTCACTTCTGGTGTAAGCCATATTGCTTTTCTACTTTTAACTTTCATATAGACACTTTTCGTCCCTCTTCCCTCCGGGTGAAGGCTCAGGAGCTTGAAGACTCGTATGGCCAGATTTGGGAACAGCCTCTTTCCAACTGTGATAAGACTGCTGAATGAATCTTGACCCGGATCTGGGCCGTACCCTCCAAATATCTGGACCTGCCTCTCAGTTTTTTTTTTGCATTACCTTACTTTCACTTTTCTATTTTCTATTTATGATTTATAATTTAAGTTTTTAATATTTACTATTGATTTGTAATCCAGGGAGCAGGAAGCGCAGAATCAAATATCGCTGTGATGATTGTACGTTCTAATATCAGTTGTTTGGCGACAATAAAGTATAAAGTATAAGTATAGCAAATCACAAGGCTACCCTGTCCTGTGTCATTCTCATCATTATCAGGTTTTTCATCCACAGCATGCAGGTTAGTGATCTGTTTGAAATTTCAACTTGACTTCTTATATTTTTTCTCTTCACTGTGCAGTCATTTACTTTTGTCTGCCTGGCATGTTCTTTGTATGTGTTTGCATTTTCTGCAAATTTTGTGAATATCTTGAAGGAATATATGTTTTATTATTATGTTAATTTTTAATAAAACGACGTTATTATTTCTGCTTCTTGTGTTGATATATTTTCATGTGTTAGGTTGAGTTGACCAAAATTCTCGAGGTGTGGAATACTGTAAAGGTATTGGGCAATGTGTTTTGAACTTTCACTTAATGAAATGTTTTCTCTTTTGTAAGCTGAGGAGTCCCTGCAATGGAAATAACTCATTCTCGACCATAGCGGGCTGCCTTAGAAAACAGAAGCAGTGCAAGTAGGGCAGAGATAACTATTTTAATAGCATCACAAAGCACTCCAGCACACAACCAGGCCATTCAGCCCATCTAGTCTGTGCCAATCTGTTATTTGGTCTAGTCCCATTGATCCACACATGGATCACAGCCCTCCATTTCCCTCCCATCCACATACTTATCCAAACCTCTCGTAAATTTTGAAGTTGAACCAGTATCCACCTCTCATTCCAGACTTGCACCACCTCTGAAGAAGAAGATTCCCCTCAGGTTCCCCTTAAAAGTTTCACCTTTCATCCCATGACCTCTAATCTCACACAACCTCAGTGCAAAAAGTCTGCTTGCATTAATCCTAGACAGGGAGTTTAAGGTAAAAGAACCCTTAGGAGGCAATGATCATAATATGATAGAATTCACCTTGCAATTTGAAAGAGACAAGCTAAAATCAAATGCAGCAGCAGAATAAAGGGAACTGCAAGGGCATAAAGCAGGAGCTGGACAAAGCTAATTGGGATGGGACACAGCAGGGATAATGGCAGAACAGCAATGGCTTGACTTTCTGGTCTCAAAGAAGAGGAAGAATTCTAAAGAGAGGGTAAGGCAAACATGGTTGACAAATGAAGTCAAAAACAGCATAAAAGCAAAGAGAGGGCATATAATATAGCAAAAATTAGTGGTAAACCAGAGGATTGGGAAACTTTTAAAAACCAACAGAAGGGAACAAAAGAAGTAGTAAGGAGAGAAAAGATGAACTATGAATATAAACTATCCAATAATATAAAAGAGGATACCAAATTCATTTTTGAGATACATAAAGAATAAGAGAGACGTGAGAACGGATATCATTACACTATACTGCAAATGATCTTTGTCAAAAGGCTGAGATACTGTACCGCTGGAAAATGATACAGGGGAGGTTTAATAGATGACAAAAAAGTGGCATACGAACTCAGGAAGTATTTTGCGCCAGTTTTTCACTGTGAAAGGCACCAGCTGTATGCCAGAAATTCAAGAGTGTCAGGGGGCAGAAGTGAATGTAGTCGCTTTCACTAAAGAGAAAGTGCCTGGGAAACTGAAGGTAGATAAGTCATCTGGACCAGATGGATTACACCTTAGAGTTCTGAAAGGGATTGTGCAAACATTAGTAGTGATCTTTCATTCGTACTAAATTCTGAAATGACTCCAGAGGACTGGAAAATTGCAAATATCACCCACTCTTTAAGAATGGAGGGAGACAAAAGACAGGAAATTATAGGCCACTTAGCCTGACATCAGTGGTTGGTAAGAGGTGGAGTCCATTACTAAGGATGAGTTTTTGGGGTACTTGGAAGCATATAATAAAATAGGCTGAAGTCAGTATGGTTTCAACAAGGGGAAATCTTGCCAGACAAATCTGTTGGACTTCTTTGAGGACATAAGAGGCAGGATAGACAAAGGATAGCTAGTGGATGTTGTTTACTTGGATTTTCAGAAGGCTTTTGACAAGGTGCCACAAAGTATAAGAGTCCATGTTATTACAGGGAAGATACTAGCACAGATGGCTGAGGAGTGACTTGGATCCATTCTAATTTGCCTACTGTCATAACAGGTCAACAGCAGATGCCGTTTCATTGGCTCTTCACTCAGCTCTGAACATCTGCATTTATTAGTGGCTCTTCATTGACAAAAGCTCCGTAATTAATACCATCACTCCCTCAAAACTAATCAATAGGCTCCATGACTTAGGCCTTGATACCTCCTTGTGCAACTGGATCCTCAATTTCCTCAGTTGCAGACCCCAATAAGAGTGGATTGGCAACAGTGTCTCCCCCTCAATCACCATCAGCACAAGGGCACCATAGGGTTGTGTGTTTAGCTCTCCCATCTACTCCCTTTATACTTATGACTGTAAGGAAAAGTACAACTCCACTGAGATGTTGACGACACCATTACTGTTGGCTGAATCAAAGTTGGAAATCAATTGACGTATAGGAATGGGATTAAAAATCTTGTTGAATGGTACCACAACAACCACTCACTCAACGTCTGCCAGATCAGAGAGCTGATAATTGATGACAGGATGAGGAAATTGGAGGTCCATGAGTCAGTCCTCATTTGGGGATAGGAGGTGGAGAGAGTTAAATGCCATTTCATAGAAGGCATGGCAGTATTTCTACTTCCTTAGAAGTTTGCGCGGATTTGATGTCATCTAAAACTTATGAGAAACTTCTATAAATGCACAGTAGAGAGTATCCTGACTGGTTGCATCATGGCCTGGTATGGAAACACCAATGCCCAGGAATGGAAAGGTCTGCAAAGAGTGGTGGAAGCAGGCCAGTGCAGTCCATCACAGGAAAAGTCTTCCCCTCCATTGAGCACATCTTCCTGGCACAAGAAAGCAGCATCCATCGTCGGGGATCCCCACCTTCCAAGCTACGCTCTCTTCTTGCTGCTGCCATCAGGAAGGAGGTAGGAACAGGAGCACTAAGTCCCAAACTATCAGGTTCAGGGACAGTTATTACCTTTCAATGATCAGGCTCCTGAAGCAGTGTGGATAACTTCACTCAGCTCTGCACTGAACTGATCACAACATATAGACTCACCTTCAAGCACTCTATAAGTCATGTTCTCAGTATTATTTATTTAATATTATTATTAGTTGCTTTTGTTGTATTTGCACTATTTCCCTTCTTTTGCACATTGGTTGCCTGTCAGTCTTCGTTTATATACAGTTTTACATTGATCCTATTGTATATTTTTGTCCTACTGCAGGTTAGTGTTGGGACTGCTTTTTTCATGTTATATGTCAATTGATGCCTAAGTTTATGGATGATACAAAGACACGTAGAGTGGCAGGTAGTGTTGAGGAAACAGGGAGTGTGCAGAAGGATATAGTCAGATTAGGAGAATGGGCAAAGAAGTGGCAGAGGAAATACAATGTCGGGAAGTGTATGGGCAAGCATTTTGGTAGTAGGAATAAAGGTGTAGATTATTTTCTAAACAGGGAGAAAACTGAGAAATCAGAGTTTAAGGGGTCTTGGGAGCCCTCGAGCAGGATTCCCTAAAGGTGCACTTGAGAACTGAGCCAGTGGTAAGAAAGGCAAATGTTAGTATTCGTTTCAAGAGGACTGGAATATAAAGCAAAGACGTAATGCTGAAGCTTTAGAAGGTGTTGATCAGACCGTGCTTGGAGTATTGTGAACAATTTTGAGTTCTTTATTAAGAAAGGATGTGGTGGCATTCGAGAGCCTCCTGAGCAGGTTCTCAAGAATGATTCTGGAATTGAAAGGTTTAACGTTTGAGGACCATTTAATGGTCCTGGACCTGTACTCACTCCAGGTTGAAGAATGAGGAGAGATTTCATTGAAATCTATTGAATATTGAAAGGACTGAACAGAGTGGATATGGAGAAGAATTTTCCTATATTGGAGTACCAGAGGTCACAGCCTCACAATTCAAGGATATCCCTTTCAACCAGAGATGTGGAAGATTTTTTCTAGCCATATGGTAGTAAATCTGTGGAATTCATTGACACTGATGGCCATGGAGGCCAAGTCATTGGGCATATTTAAAGCAGAGATTGACAGGTTCTTGATTAGTAAGAGTATCAAAGGTTACAGGGATGAGGCAGGAGAATGGGGTGAAGAGGTATAATAAATTAGCCATGACAGAATTGCAGAGCAGACTTGAATTGAATTGAATTGACTTTATTTCTGATATCATTCACATACATGAGGAGTAAAAATCTTCATGTTACATCTCTGTCTGAATGAGCAATGTGCAAATTATAGTAATTTGTAATAAATGATATGTACAGTAAGATAAACAACAGCACAGTCAATATAGCTTAGAAATATAATTGTATCAGTGTGAATTAATCAGTCTGATGGCCTGGTGGAAGAAGCTGTCCCGGAGCCTGTTGGTACTGGCTTTTATGCTGCAGTACTTCCTCCAGCGTGTTGTGAGTGTTGCTTCGATCCCAGCATCTGCAGATTATTTTGTGTGTACTATTTCCCGGATGGTAGTAGCTGCAATAGTTTGTGGTTGGGGTGACTCAGATTCCCAATGATCCATCGGGCACTTTTTCTGCACCTGTCGCTGTAAATGTCCTGAATCATGAGAAGTTCACATCTACAGATGCGCTGGGCTGTCCGCACCACTCTCTGCAGAGTCCTGTGATTAAAGCAAGTAGAGTTCCCATACCAAGCAGTGATGCAGCCAGTCAGAGTGCTCTCAATTGTGCCCCTGTAGAAAGTCCTTAGGATTTGGAGACTCGCGCTGAACTTCGTCAACTGTCTGAGGTGAAAGAGGCGCTGTTGTGCATTTTTCACCACACAGCTGGTATGAATAGATCACTTGAGATCCTCAGTG
Organism: Mobula birostris; assembly: GCF_030028105.1. Taxonomy (NCBI): domain Eukaryota; kingdom Metazoa; phylum Chordata; class Chondrichthyes; order Myliobatiformes; family Myliobatidae; genus Mobula; species Mobula birostris. Next base: position 76,325,660 of record NC_092376.1, on the reverse strand, counting down.
ATTTGTATGTTGAGGAACTTAAAGCTGTTCACCTTCTCAACCCCAGATCCATTGATGTCAATAGAGGTGAGTCTGTCTCCATTCCTCCTGTAGTTCACAACTGGCTCCTTTGTTTTTGCGACATTGAGGGAGAGGTTGTTTTCTTGACACCACTGTGTCAGGGTGAAGACTTCTTCTCTGTAGGCTGCCTCATTATTATTGAGATTAGGCCAATTATTGTAGTATCGCCAGCAAATTTCATTAGCAGATTGGAGCTGTGGGTGGTGACACAGTCATAGGTGTACAGAAAGTGAAGGAGGGGGCTTAGGACAGAGCCCCAGTGGGCTCCCGTGTTGAGCGTCAGAGGGGCAGAGGTGAGAGAGCCCACCCTTACCACCTGCTGGTGATCTGACAGGAAGTCCAGAATCCAGCTGCACAAGGCATGGTGAAAGCTGAGGCCTCTGAGCTTCCTGTCGAGCCTGGATGGAACTATGGTGTTGAATGCTGAACTGTAGTCCAAGAACAGCATTCTCACACAAGCATCTTTCTTCTCCGATTGTGTAAGGATGGTGTGTAGAGCTGTGGCTATTGTGTCATCTGTCGATCGGTTCTGTCGGTAGGTGAATTGCAGACAGTCTAGTTTGGGTGGTAGCATGCTGCAGATGTAATCCTTGACCAGCCTCTCAAAGCATTTACTTATTATTGAGGTGAATGCGACAGGACAGGATGAGTTGAATGGTCTAATTCTGCTTCAAAGCCTTATGGTCTTATCTATATCCTTCACAGTTTGTATTCCTTAATCAAATCTCCCCTTATTATCATATGCTCCAGACAATAAAATCCTAACCTATTCAACTTCAGGTCCCAGCAATATCCTTGTAAATTTTCTCTGTACTTTCAATCTTATTGATATCTTTCTGGTAGTGGGTGACCAGAGCTGCACACACCTGATTTGTCTTTCCAAACTGCAACACCTCACACTTGTCTGCATTAAATTCAGTGTGCCATTTTTCAGCCCGTTTTTCCAACTGGTGCAGATCCTGCTTCAAGCATTGGTAGCCTTCCTCGCTATCAACTACACCCGGATTTGGTATCAGCCACAAATTTGCTGATCTAGTTTACCACAATTTCATCTGGTTTGTTGATATTGGTAACAAACAACAATGGATCCAGTGCCTATCCCTGTGGCACATCACCAGTCACAGGCTTCCTGTCAGAGTGCCAACCATCTGCTCCTGCTCTCTGACTTCTCCTGCCAAGCCAATGTTGAATCCAATTTAATATCTCACTCTGAACACTAAGGGATTCTTCACCAGCCTCCCATGTGGGACTTTGTCAAAGGCCTTGCAGAAGTCCATCTAGACAGCATTCACTGCAACATGCACAAAATGCTGGAGGAACTCAGCAGGCCAGGCAGCATCTATGAAAAAGAGTAAAGAGTAAACAGTTTTGGGCTAAGACCTTTCTTCAGGACTCATCAGCATTTAATGCCTTTCCTTCATCAACTTTCCTGGTAACACCCTAAAAAACACTCTATAAGATTGGTTAGGCACAACTGTGGTCAGATCAAAACAATTTGCACCAGAATTCTCCTGATAATGTAGTATTGTTCCCCTTTAAATCTCTTTCCAGGATGTTGCTTCACTATACTTAAATGTTTTGCTCACAGGTATTCTGTTTGCAAGCATGTGTTCTTCCAGTAAAGTACATTTTCCTTGTATCCACATATTGGAATACTTCGCCAGCAGTAGAAAAGAAGAAAATTGTATCAAATCAATACACAAAGATGTGATAACGATATCCTACGAAAAGCAACACAAATTAATTTTGTTCTAGTGATTATTGGGCAAAAAGTCCGCATTTCTCGAAGTAATTTTAAAGCAAAGGACGTTCAGTTTCCAATTTGAGATGAAGACATACGTCTTCTATGATTGGCTACCTAGTTCCAATGTTGGTGCCAGTTCATTGGATGCCAGTTGTGTCTATCATTTCTCGACCAGCTGCCTGCGTTTTGTTTTGAATTGCAACCATGTCTACTTGCTGGACAGACCGCTTTAATTTCACATTCGTAACTGTCCTTACCCCAACATAAATTGCAGCTGCGCAACAAGCTGTTTTGTTGGCAATCTGCTATTTGTTTATGCAATTGCCTAACCATCCGTCTATTAGATGAAATATAATAAAATATAAACACTTCCTGCAAAAATACAACTTACCGGATTTCTATTTTGACACCTCTTTTCGTGCATTTCAAACGCATATTCTTTATAGGAAAGTGAGTATACATATAATAAATTTAATAATGAGATACAAATCCGACAGTCTTTTCTGGTTTGAAGTACAGTAATATAAATCGCACACGTGGTTAAATCTCCTCCTATTATGTCGGTGACCAAGATAGATGTGGTTGACGTCAGAGTGCGGGCAGTTTTTCTGTAAGGTAGTGGACGCTGCCTCGTCCGATCCAGAGGGGGTGAATACAGACATTGTGAATCCGATTCTGGGTACGATTTTAAATATATACATATATATTTAAATTTATTCTGCAGCTGAACTCGGAAATACTTTTTGTTCATGGATGTGGATGTTATTTGGGCGTCTGGCGGTAACCAAGCTGATTATATAGTTTAGTGGAACAAAATCTAAGATACTGTCTCTTGCCCGTACTACTTGTTTATTAACTGGTGTTATTGAACTTCCTTTCTTATATTGCCTGTTCCTTTTCCAGAACATACGGTTTCTCGCGTGAACTACGTGAAGTAGCTTCTGACTCTGCACGGCAAGAATTTGGTAAGAAAGGAGTTAGAATGGACCTTGAAGATTTACCCAGCGCATGATAAGTACTTGTGGATGTTTGCATTTTTCTATGCTGCAGGACAGAGTTCTTTGGGGGAAAAATGTTTGTGCAGCCTGATGTTTAAAGTGTGTCAGTTTGTGCAACCTTCTGCAGGTTTACTGGTGATTTCTGCGGATCGGGTTTCCGCCCGTGCAGGTTGGGAGTCTCTGGAGTATATCTTTTGTTACAACATTCAGAAATTCGCGGTCTGTGTTTGATGTCATCTGTATGTTACGAGATGCACCCTACCCTGGCTCAGGCTTCGTTGACTTGTGGATAAGCAGATACTGTAGTATTCAGATGCGAGGAGGTGGGTAGTCTGGTATGGTATTGAAAATAAGTGCCATAGCAGTACAGAACTAGTTAATGTGTATAAATAACTTTACTGAGGAACAATTAAGCTGCAGCCAGTATTTGCCCGTTTCTCAAAGTTTTGGGTAACGGAGTAACAGTGAATGTCCATAACTTAGAAATTTATGGCGTGGAAGTGGGAGCCTCAAGTTGCTGGATTGCCTCTCCTATCTTATATTTGCTTTGAATAATCAATGGCTAATTAAGGAGCCTGTGAGAAAATAAATCAGTGTTTGAAAGTGGTTATTTTGCTGAAGGATATGCATGCAATGATTCCCTTCGAGATGTTTTATGTAGCTGCCAGAGAGCAGACAGCTGAAACTTAATTTTTAGTGGGAGAGGACGAGGGCTTTCTCTCTGTTTAAGCAACATTTCTATTTTAATTCAGCCGGTTTCTTTCTATATTCTTAAAAATGTGTCATTTACCACGGATCACATAATTCTCCCAATGACCCTATTGGTTGTTGACTTTATGGCAGTGGAGGCTCTTGACCAAGTGCAAGTTGTACAAAAGTGGTTGTTGGGTGAGAAGAAAAATCTAATGTGGATCTTTGTTGGAGAAAAATGCAGCTTGCATTTCTCAAATGGTATGTCCCAAGGTGCTTCATAGTGGAATGTCTTTTTTTCCCAAAGGTTGCGGGGGGCAGCAAGAAATAGATGAAGCAGAATCACGAAGAGGAGGGAGATGCTGAGAAAGACATTTAGAACATGGATGAGGGGAAGAAGTGATATATTGGTTGAGTTCTGAGGATGCAAAGCTGGAGGATCTAATGGAAAGTTCAAGAGCATTAAAGATATTTAGTAGCACACACAATATGCTGGAGGAACTCAGGCAGCATCTATGGAAATTAACAAATAGTCGATGTTTCAGGCCAAGACCCTTCTTCAGGACCGGGAAGGGGGAATACACTAGAATAGAAAGGGAGGGGGAGTGGAAGGTGATCGGTGAGCAGGAAAGGTAAAGGGCTGGAGAAGAAGGAATCTGATGGGAGAGGAGAGTGGATCACTGAAGAAAGGGAAGGAAGAGGAGACCAAGAGGGAGGTGAAAGGCAGCTGAGAATCAGTAAGAGGCCAAAGTGTGGAATAGAAGAAGTGGAGAGGGGGAGGGAATTTTTTTTTACCAGAGGGAGAAGTTCATACCATCAGGTTGCAGGCTACCCAGATGTGTTGCTTCTCCACCCTGAGGGTGGCTTCATCGTGGCACAAGTGGGGGTCACGGACCAACAATGTGGGAATGGAAATCTGAATTAAGGTGCTTGGCCACATGAAGTTCTGCTTTTGGTGGATGGAATGGAGGTGCTCGATGAAGCTGTCCATCAAATTATGACGGATCTCACCAGCGTAGAGGAGGCCACATCGGGAGCACCAGCCGCATCTTTAGATTAGAGGACCAGAACTGGATGAGTGAGTTTTCTTTTGCTTTTGCAGCATAAAGTTGTGAGCAGCAGAGCATCGGATACAATAGATGCAAGACTGATTATGGAACATTGAACTTAGACCATGTCAATAGAAGAATTTGTAATTGAATAAGACATGGGCAAGAGTTTCAGCAACACTGTGACTGAGGTGGGGAGATGAGAGATGTGGAAGTGGGTGGTGTTTTTGTGTAGAGAAACAGAAATGGATTTGGTAGCTTCATTCAGGTGCAGTAAGAGTCTATGAGGATGGTGGTGTGATTTTGGCAGAGGACAAACAAAATTTGTTTTGAATATATGAGTGAAAGAATTTTAAACCTAATATGTTGGATATTTTAGACATAAATGTGGGTCGGGATGATGTTTTCAGGGGGAAGACTGGTTAGGTGGAGGGAAGCTGATATGGCACTGGGTTAAATTTCTGCTTGAAAAGTAGTGGAAACTGTTATTAGTAATGCCTGTAATTAGCTGCTGCTTACAAATCTGTATAAAATGTGCACTTTTATAAAGTATATGCCTGCCTATGTCTGCATTTAAAAAGGGCTAGCGGTTTTAGTTGTAATTCTATATAATCTTTACTAATAGCGCTTAGTCATTCAGATATAAATAAAGGATGTTCTTAAGTAATTTTCTAGTTTCCCACCCCACTCTTTAGTTTATATAAAATATTTTCAGTTGCAAAAATTATCAGTGAGTTGGGCTGACTTGAAATCCATGTGGTATAAATTGGAACAGATATGAGTACAAATGATGCTAACTTGCAATTCCGGCATGTTTGTCACTTGATATGTATTAATGAGATTTAATGTAAAAATGTTTTGCTTTTAAGTTTCGTGTTTTCTTTGGGAAGGGCAGAGAAATTTAAAATTACAGTTTTAAAAAAAGAAATTCCTTGGGAAACTTGTTGGAATCCCTCCTCCATCCGCCTACCACCTCTCCTCACCTGGATCCACCTTGGCAGCTCATTGTCCACCCGTTTTCCCCCCTTTCTACTGACTTCTCCCTCTACCTTTCAGTCAACTGTCCATTTCCTCGGACAAAAACTGACCCACTGAGTTCTTCCAGCAGCTTGTTTTTTGTGCTCCTGATGCCAGCATCTGTAGTCTCTTGTTTTGGTGAATTAAACAACTACAGGTGCACATTCCTTTATCTGAAATCCAAGAAGCTCCAAAAACTGAAGTTTTTTCACCAACAGCTGATGTCACTAAGGTGTGACGTGGCAGCACTAACAGAGGCCACCAGATGTCAGTTGTGGCTCACTGGTTACACGTGCTTTTGCTGTTCGCTGATATTTTGTGTTCACTGTTGACTTTGTGTTTAATTTCACTGTGGAAAATGTCAAAAAGAGCTGCAGATACCCCTATGGGTAACAATGAGAAAAAGAGAAGGGATCTTCTCTATCAACGACGCAGAAAGTGGAGTTATTGCAGAAGCTTGATTGTGACGTGTCTCTGCAGCATCTTACTGAAGAAAATAGTGTCAGAACTACCGCTGTATGTGATTTAAATAAACAGAAAGACAAGTTACTGAAGTTTTATAGTGACAGTGACATTCTACATTTATTCCAATAAGTCATTTACCATGTATTTGATTCGGTTCGTTTGAAGCTGTATATTTTTATGTTTTATTGAATGTTTTTGTCGGAAATAAAATTTCTTCTTGTCATTATTCCCTAAACAATCCAGTATAACAATTATTTACATAGCATTTATATTGTATTAGATATTATAAGTAATCTAGAGATGATTTAAAGTATATGGGAGGATGTGTGTAGATTTGGTGCGCTGCTGGGTCCTAACATCCACCGCACTGAGACAGGTTAAATAAGGGGCTTGAGCATACGTGTTTTTTGGTGTTGGGGTGGGGGAGGGGGTGTCTGAAATCTGAAATGCAGCTGGCCCAAAGGATTTCGGATAAGAGATTGTGGACCTGTACTTGGTCTTTGAGGAAGCATTGCAGCATAAAATTATTAGAAATATCAGAGAATGAATGGTTTCACAAAAATAAAGTGAAGGTATTGGTATTTAAGGTATTGGTGAAAATAAAAGCCAATGACTTGTATCACAGTATTTCAGAAATGTTGCTTGTAGAGAAACTAAATGCTCTGTTGCCCTCTTCCAAGATGTATATATTGGAATTGTTCCACTGGATTAAGGATACCACTTTTTTATAAGAAGAGATAGGGAGAAAACTTGGAATTACCAATATGGTTCGCTAAAATCAGTAGTAAGGAAAGACCTGAAGCTGAGAATGAAAGAAGCAATTAGATTAGATGATTAGATTAGGTTAGGTTATGAGGACACGCAGCCCTCTTATTGTCATTTAGTAATACATGCATTAAGAGATGATGCAATGTTTTTCCAGAATGATATTGTAGAAACACATGACAAACCGACTGGAAAAAGTGACAAAAACCACATAATTATAAACATATAGTTACAACAATGCAAAGCAATACCGTAATTTGATAAGAACAGACCATGGGCACGGTAAAAGTCTCAAAGTCTCTTTCAAGTCTTGAATATAACAATATATTGAAAAGAATAATGATGATGAACTGAGGCGGTAGGTTATAAATAAACTTACGAACTCCGCAACTCAGCAGCATCCGCCACAAGCCAAACTTCCAGGTGGCCAAACATTGTAATTATGATTCCCATTCCGATATGTCGGCCATGGCCTCCTCTTGTGCCAAGGTGAAGCCACCCTCAGGGCAGAGCTGCAACACCTTGTATTCCATCTGGGTAGCCTCTAACCTGATGGCATGAATATCGATTTCTCCTTCTGATAAACACATTTGGGACGATCCTCTGTCAGTCCGGATCGGGAGCAGCATCTCCCACACCATCACACTGAGCACGGGGGCCCCCCAGGGCTGTGTGCTCAGTCCACTGCTGTTCACTCTGCTGACCCACGACTGTGCAGCAATACACCGCTCAAAGTGCATCATTAAGTTCGCCAATGACACGACCATGGTGGGTCTAATCAGCAAGAACGATGAGTCAACATACAGAGAGGAGGTGCAGTGGCTAACAGACTGGTGCCGACCCAACAACCTGTCTCTGAATGTGAACAAAACAAAAGAGATGGTTGTTGACTTCAGGAGGACATGGAATGACCACTCTCCCCTGAACACCGGCTCCTCTGTAGAGATCGTTAAGAGCACCAAATTTCTTGGTGTTCACCTGGCGGAGAATCTCACCTGGTCCCTTAACACCAGCTCCATAGCAAAGAAAGCCCAGCAGCATCTCTACTTTCTGTGAAGGCTGAGAAAAGTCCATCTCCCACCCTCCATCCTCACCACATTCTGCAGAGGTTGTATTGAGAGCATCCTGAGTGGCTGCATCACAGCCTGGTTCGGAAATTGCACCGTCTTGGATCGCAAGACCCTCACAACACGCTGGAGGAACTCAGCAGGTCAGGCAGCATCAGTGGAAAAGATCGGTCGACTGATCTTTTCCACTGATGCTGCCCGACCTGCTGAGTTCCTCCAGCGTGTTGTGAGTGTTGCTTTGACCCCAGCATCTGCAGAGTATTTTGTGTTTACGATCGCAGGACTCTGCAGCGGATAGTGAGGTCAGCTGAGAAGATCATCGGGGTCTCTCTTCCCACTATTACAGACACTTACACCACATGCTGCATCCGTAAAGCAAACAGCATTATGAAGGACCCCACACACCCCTCATACAAACTCTTCTCCTCCCTGCCATCTGGCAAAAGGTACTGAAGTATTTGGGCTCTGACGACCAGACTGTGCAACAGTTTCTTCCCCCAAGCCATCAGACTCCTCAATACTCAGAGTCTAGACTGACATCTACATCATTTATTATTTTATTGTAATTTGTCTTCTACTGTGCCAATTGTCTTGTTTATTAATTATTGTACTGTCCTGCACTGTTTTGTGCACTTTATATAGTCCTTTGTAGGTATGTAGGTAGGTATGTGCAGTTTTTATGTTTGTTTTACGTAGTCTAGTGTAGCCTTGTGCTGTCTCACATAGTCTAGTGTAGTTTTGTGTTGTTTCATGTAGCACCATGGTCCTGGAGGAACGTTGTTTTGTTTTTACTGTGAACTGTACCAGCAGCTTATGGTCGAAGTGACAATAAACTTGACTTGACTTGATTTCCACCCCCCTTCCTCTATTCCCTACTCTGATCTTTACCTCTTCTCACCTGCCTGTAACTTCCCCCTGGGTCCTCTCCTCCTTCCCTTTCACCTATTGCCCACCTTCCTCTCCTATCAGATGCTTATTTTCTTCAGCCCTTGGCCTTTCTCACCCATCTGGCTTCACCTATCACCTTCCAGCTAGCCTCTTTCCCCTCCACCCCATCTTTTTATCCTGGCATCTTTCCCTCTTCCTTCTGAAGAAAGGTCTCGGTCCGAAACGATGGCTGCCTGACCTGTTGAGTTCCTCCAGCATGCTGTGTGTGTTGCTTTGGATTTCCAGTATCTGCAGTCTTTCTTGAATGTCAACTAAAAGTTAGTAGTAAGGAAGGAGCTGAAGTTGATCGCGAAAGACGAAATACTGTAGCAAAACATTAAAAATAATAGCAATGAACGGAGTTTGTGGGTTTATGAAATAAAATGTTGTTTTGAGCAACCTACTGGAGTTCTTTGTGAATATGATCCATAACAAGGAGGTGATGTGATATACTGTATTTAGATTTTTAAGGGTTTTAAATGAAGTCAAGCAGGAGATTGGTTGAATGAGGTTAGAGTACATGGAGTTAGTGTGCTGACTTGAATTGAGAATTGGTTGACAGAAATTAGAGTGGGAATCAATATCTTTGGTACCCATGGATCAATGCTTCATACCAACAATTCATAATCCATATCAGTGAAAGAACCAAAAGGACCAAGTGTCAACTTTCCAAGTTTCCTGCGATAGCAGGTTAAATAGACCATGCCTGTACTCCTGAGCTGAGAAGAATCATTGAAGCTTTTATAAACACTCTTGCAATGCATTAATGGGCTGAATGTAAGGAGAATATTCCCTTTAGCTGATAATTCTAGAACCAGGTGTTGATCTCAAGTGAAACCTAGATAATTTCTGTACTTAGAAGGTAGAACATTCTTGTAATTAGGGGTTCCCGAACTTTTTTATGCTATGGATCCCTACCATTAACTGAGAGGTCTGTGAACCTCAGGTTGAAAACCCCTTTCCACAAAAGGTGCAGTCATTGAATTAATTTTAAATACAGATTTCTGGAGATTAAGTGTATCAGACAATACAGGAATAGTGTAAGCAGATGTCTGAACTTTCACCTCTGCCATGATGGGGATGAATGGTGGGGCAGGTTCGAAGGGCCAGTCAGTTTGGACCATTCATTGAAGCTTTTGACTCCTGTGGTAAGGCAGATACAGGGAAGCTGTGGCCACAGTTGGATCACAACCTCAATCATGGTTTGGGCAGTGAGCAGAGATGACAGGAAATACTTCGCATTCAGCCTGCGAGCCTTTGGAAATCTGTACACCACTAGAGCCTTTGAGTACATTATGTATACTTTAACTCAGTTTTTTCTATATTTATCGTGTATTGCATTGTACTTCTACTGCGACGTTAACAAATCTCACAACACATTCCGGTGATATTGAACGTGATTCTGATTTGGAAAAGGTAAGTGGTTTGTTATTGCTACATGCATGCCATCTGTATACATAGTACCAAGACATGTACATTGAGGTAGTACAAAGGGAAAGACGGCAACGGGATGCACACTATAGTGTTAGAGGTAATATTGCAGAGGAAGTGTGGTGCAGGTAGACAAATAAAGTGCAAACACGAGAAAATCTGCAGATGCTGGAAATGCAAGCAACACACACAAAAATGCTGGAGAAACTGAGCAGAACTTGCAAGAGATCTGTCCAAAAGCCTTAACAGTGGGATAGAAGCTGTCCTTGAGCCTGGTAGTACATGTTTTCAAGCTTTTATATCTTCTGCTGAATGGAAGGGGAGTGGAGGGAGGATGACCAGGAAGGGAGGGTCTTTGATGTTGGTTGATGGACTGTTATCAACTCTAATTTCTCGTGGTCTTGGACAGATCAGTTGCCTTTACCTTGGTGGGTTGAAAACAAATAATCAACCATGATTTCATTGAATGGCCTCCTGCCAGTTAGTTCAGGGTTGATGGCATTGGTAATACTTAAGAGGGATGGGGTTACTTCTGGGGTTTAAAAGAAACCCAGCATGGGAATGTGCCATTTGGCTCAGAGTCCAAGGTGACCATCAGAGAATTATTTATAACTATTCTGCATTCACCCAATTTTGTTCTAAATTCTCTCTGCATTCTCAACATCAAATTGGGAATAATTCCTTTTCCCCCCACCTCAATAGTGGCCATTTACAGGGGATAATTAATTTACCATCCTGCGGGTCTTTGAGATGTGGGAGGAAAACGCATATGTTCACAACAAGAATATGCAAACTATATGCTGACTGTAGTATTGAATCTGGCATCATTACTTGTGCCACTTTTACAAGAGTTTGCTTAAGAATTCCCAGTGATTTGCTTAGTATATTTGTATTTCAGCTTAAGAAATAAGGACTCCGTCCCAGTTGTCGCTGTCTGTTCCCCCCCAGCGTTGAAGTCGCCCAAGGTGACGAGTTCATCGCTGGGGGGGGGGTTGTCTGAATAGTCTGGTCCAGGTCCTCGTCGAAACTTTCATTGTCTTCGGCTGGACTCACGAGATTTGGTGCATAGACACTGACAATGGTGATATACCGGGACTTGCTGAGAGGAAAGTGGAACTTCATGGTGCATTCATTTATTCCAGTGGGTAGAGTAAGGATGTTCTTCAGCAGAGCGGTTTTGATCGCAAAACCTACTCCGTGGATCTTGTCATCCGTCTGTGGTTTCCCTTTCCAAAAGAACGTATATTCATTCACTGCTTCCTGTAATGAACCCTTGTCTGCAAGCCTGGTCTCACTGAGTACAGCATTGTCAATGTGATAACGGCGAAGTTTGGCCGCTATGAGTGCTGTTCGTCTTTCAGGCCTTGCCACCTTGTCTCTGTCCAGCAAGGTGTGGACGTTCCAGGCTCCAAAGCTGAGTTTTCTTTGATTTGTTTTTCTTGATGCATGTCGACCGCTAGCTGATCCGCCAGCTGCGGTTAGCTAGCCAGATGTTGTGGGGCAGGCAATGATTAGGGTACCTTTTCTAACCCCCTCCCTCATGCGAGGGTGGGCAGTGCTGTCCTAAAAAGGGCTGCCCAGTCGCCCTGGATGCTGCCAGACATCTCTGCTGCCCCGGGTACAGAGATGAACAACCACTGGTCCAAAGGCCGCCTACGTGCGGGTTTGTGACTACAATTGCCAGTGGTCATCGCCACCTGTTGCTTTGCCACTCCCCCATCGCCGCAGGGCTTGACGAGTCGAGCTTGGACTGAGATGAATTGCACAACAGAAACCTGTGTGTGATGGAGTTTTCAGTAGAACAGCCGTTGCACAGGGGCAATCGCACTCTCTCAGCAGAAAAGACCTTGATCCAGTGGCATGGACAACCGTTATGGCTGGAGACCTCTCCTGCTGCAGTGGATGTCCAAGACATCTAAGTGCCTTGTCGTGCTCTTAGCGCTCCACGACGCCTGCTGGGGCTGCCTTCTTGACCGTTGGACCATTAATTGGTCTCCTCTGCTCAATCTGCCAGGGCCAGACTTCACACACTGGGATAGGCAGATTCCCTACCTCACTGAGGGTCAAAGACCCGTCAGCTAACCTCACCTGGTTTGGCCTGTCTGCCGAGATGGTTTACTGGGGTGTGGCCGCTGCGTGTATTACAGCTACTTAGAGCCACAGGTGAGAGCTGAGCGCCAGGTGGGGACCAAAGGTGGACGAGCTGCCCTGAAAAGGGCACGGTGGCCCCCCCCCCCACCAGAGGTGCTACCCCTCCCATACACCTGGGGACAGACAACGACAACTGGGGCGGAGTCCTTGAGAGACATGGGGTGGGAAAGCTAACAGTAGCAGCCTGCTGCTTCTGAGCAAATGTGCTGAGCACAACCTGTGCATCACTAACCCGATGTTCAGACTTGCAAACAAGTACAAAACAACCTGGATGCATCCCAGGTCCAGACACTGGCACCTACTCAACTATGTCAGTGCGCCAGTGTGACCTTCAAGATGACATCATCACCCGGGCCACGTGAGTTGCTGAGTGTTGGACAGATCACAGGCTGGTTCGGTCGGTCCTCAACCTGCACATAGCCCCTTTGCATCGTCAGCAACCAAAGACTGTCAGGGTGTCATTCAACATCTGCAGTCTGCAAGACCCAGGTCAAGTCCAACGTTTTCAAGATGTACTTAATGAAAAACTCTCCGGCAATTCCCCGCTTGTGGGAACCTGTTCTGAAAAGTGGATGCAGTTTAAAGATGTCATCACGCAGACTGCAACAACTGTACTCGGACTGAAAACCCGAGTGCATCAAGACTGGTCTGATTAAAAACCACGAGACCATCTCAGCAGCACTTCAGGCCAAGAACAAGGCCTATGCAGCCTGGCAGAATGACCCGCCATCTACCTCAAAGAAAGACAAGTTTAAACACCTGCAGTCCAAAGTACAGGCAGAACTGTGAGAAATGCAGGACGAGTGGTGGCAGAGAAAGGCTGAGCAGGTGGATTGCTATGCAGACATGCATGCCACCAGAGCGTTCTTCAGCGCCATAAAGTCAGTTTATGGTCCTTCTAAATCAGGAAGCTCCCCCTTGCTGTCATCTGACGGGTCGAGCGTGATCAAAGACCTGGAAGGACTGAAAAACCACTGGGCTGAACACTTTTCCAACCTACTCAATAGGCCGTCCACGGTTGATCCTGATGTCTTACAGCAGATCCCTGTTACGTAGCCCATAACTGGGTTGCCAAACCAGCAGAAATAGATCACTCAGTTGGAGTCTGGATTACTAGAACTAAGAAAGTTTTATTAAAGAAACAAGCAACACAGTACTCTAATCAAAAGGATAATAAGTGCAACAGTTCAGCAATGATAAACACACATGTACACAGAATTAAGATACCAGGATCAATCAAGATCTATCGTCGTCTAGGGGTAAATGACCAGTTTCAAAGTGACGCAAAGTTTAGTTCAGTTCGCAGTAATCGCTGCTGTGGGAGATGGACAGTGTGGGGGGAAGGAGAGAGAGAGCAAAACAAATGAATATTCAAACAGCTTCCACACACAGACCTTCGCAGTCAGCTTTTGGGCGAGTCCTTTGTGATGTCATCTGAGGTCACCGACCGTGACCCCTCCATTTCCAGATACGATCGTTTCCCTGCAGTGAACCTGGCACCCAGGCAAGGGTGGACACGCACCAGGTTCCCGCCGATCGTGCCTTTCCACCCTGTGCGTCTATGGCCTGGTCCCGCAACTGGCCTTCCAAAACTTTCCACCGACTTGTGAGAGACGCACCGCTTCCAGGGTCTCGTTACCTCGGGTGTCGTGTGTCCTGCCTTAGCGAACCTGTCCCTTTTTATCCCCCTGCTGGGGTATCGCCTGTCCATCACTTCAAACAGTTCAGGGTTCAAAGGGGGAGCCAATCTTGGCAGCTCTCCTTCCGTTACTCTCTCCCATCCCTTCATTAACAACTCCAAATGCTGCTCCATTGTTTTCCCTATCTCTCTTTCTCCTGAAGCCAGGTGGCAGACCAACTGCTGATCCCACTGGTGCCAGCACAGGACAGCTAACATCTTAATTTATGTGTATTCTTGTCACACTTCCCCCCCTTTAAGGATTTTTACCAGGGTAAAAATTACAAACATGAATACATTATTTGATACGCACAAATATACATCTTTATCAGCTATTTGGCTAATACAGCGAATTTGAAGTTGTCAACACCTTGACAGACAGTCAGCAATCACATTTTCTGTCCCTTTTATATGTGTAATTTTGATATCAAATTCCTGTAGCACCAGGTTCCAACCTAGCAATCTTTTGTTTTTATCTTTCGTATTGGCCAAAAACACTAATGGGTTGTGGTCGCTGTAAATTACCAGTGGTTTCCGTGCCGGGCAAATATAAACTTCAAAATGTTGCAATGCTAGTATGATGGCCAGTAACTCCTTTTCCACAGTGGAATAATTTCTCTGATGGGTATTAAATTTCTTGGAGAAGTAAGCGACTTGGTGCTCAACCCCCTCTTTGTCGGTCTGCAACAGCACCGCCCTGGCAGCTTCGTCGCTAGCATCTGTTGCTAGGGAGAAGGGTCTTGAAAAATCAGGTGCATTTAGCACAGGATGGTGACACAGAATCGCCTTCAGACTCTCGAAGGCTTGTTGGCAAAGGTCATTCCATACAAACCGCATTCTTTGGCAAAAGCTTAGTGAGAGGGAGGGAAATATCTGCAAAGTTTTTGCAAAATTTCCTACAGTACCCCACCATCCCCAAGAACCTTCTCAGGGCTCTCTTATCTGTCGGGGTGGGGACCTCCGAGATAGCCCGCACCTTAGCCTGCATCGGAGCCAGCTGCCCCTGTCCTACCACATACCCCAGATAAGTGACCTTCGTGTGGCCGAACTCACTTTTTGCGAGGTTCACTGTCAGGGTGGCTTCGGGCAGCCGTTTAAATAGCTCCTCTACCGCCACAATGTGCTCCTCCCACGTGTCACTCCAGACCACCAAATCATCAATATATGCTTCTGTGTTCCTTAGTCCCTTTATTACTGAATTAATCATCCCCTGGAAGGTCCCTGGGGCGTTTTTCATGCCAAAAGGTAGACCATTATACTCATAGAAACCGGAGGGGGTGACAAATGCCGAGATTTCTCTAGCCCGGTCGGTTAAAGGAACATGCCAGTACCCTTTCAGCAAATCGATCTTGGTGATGTACGTAGCTCTCCCCACTTTATCGATGCAATCGTCTACCCTGGGGATGGGGTATGCATCAGTTTTCGTGATAGCATTCACCTTTCTGTAATCTGTACAGAATCGGATGCTCCGATCGGCTTTCGGGACAACCACACAGAGGGATGCCCATTCCGACTTGGATGGCCTAATAATATCTGTGGCTAGCATGTGTTCAATTTCTTTCTCCACTAGCTTGCCCTTCTCCAAGTTCATCCTATAGGGGTGTTGTTTAATAGGCTGGTCTGAGGTGACCACAACATCATGTACCGTCCCCTTGCATCGCCTCGGGACATCGGGACATACATCTGCGTGCTGGTGAATTAGCTTTATCAATGGCCCGCTTTGTTCGGGGGTTAGGTGAGAGACCTTATCAGCAAACTTAGCCAGAACAATAGAGTTCTCCATTCGGGTTGGCACCATATTCATCTTCTCGAGATGGGTTTTCCCCGTCTCATTCGACACCCCAGCCTCATTAATTTCCGTGATAACACTAACCGGGTTTTCTTTCTGATCGTGGTAGGCTTTTAACATGTTAATGTGTACCAACTGTGTGGGTTTGCGCCTGTCCGGCGTTTCGATAACATAATTCAAAGGGTCTATCTTTTTAATTACCTTGTACGGACCGTGGAATCTCGCCTGGAGGGGGTTGGCTACCAATGGGAACAGAACTAAGACCCGATCGCCCACTTGGAACACTTTTTCACGGGCACGC
Source organism: Mobula birostris (assembly GCF_030028105.1). Lineage (NCBI taxonomy): Eukaryota > Metazoa > Chordata > Chondrichthyes > Myliobatiformes > Myliobatidae > Mobula > Mobula birostris. The sequence goes on along the minus strand of NC_092376.1, from coordinate 76,309,528 downwards.
CTATCATACCATTTTTTCATTTTAGTCTGGGAGTGTTGCAGATTTTCTTTGCCAAGGTCACAGATCCTTTCAAGCCTCTCACAGAATTTTAAAACGTAATCAATCACATTAACCTGGACTGCCGGACTGGACCATTGCTCTTTCAGTAAGGTCGGGTCCTCTGTGCCGATGACCAAAGACGAGCTCGAATGGGCTGAACCCCAATGACTCTTGAACTGTGTCCCTCATGCAAATAAGAGGAGGGGCAAAGCATCATCCCAGCTCCTAGCGTTTTCTTGACAGTAAATTTTAATCATGGTCTTTAATGTGGCGTGGAATCGTTCCAACGCCCCTTGTGACTCAGGGTGGTAGGTGGAGGCCAAAATCTGCTTTGCTCCCATCTCATCCAACATCCGTCGGAATGTGTGAGATGTGAAGACACTCCCCTGATCCGACTGGATTTCCCTGGGCAGCCCCACCGTAGTGAAAAATTTCACAAGCGCCTTTACCACTGCGGGAGCCTTTACGCTGACCAGGGGCACCGCCTCCGGAAACCTGGTGGCGGCGCACATCATGGTCATCACGTACCCCCGCCCACTCGCAGTTCTGGGCAGGGGACCGACAAAATCCACAATTACTCGAGAAAAAGGTTCCCCGAAAGCGGGTATCGGTCGAAGGGGCGCCTTAGGCAGGACCTGATTTGGTTTTCCCACCACCTGACATAAATGACATCGCCTACAATATTCAACAATATCTTTCCTCATATTCGGCCAGTAAAACTCTTTCATAATTCTGTCGACTGTCTTCCTCACCCCAAAATGTCCACCGAGGGGTACTTTGTGGGCCAGGTTAAAAATCTCGCCCCTATAAATTTTCGGCACTACCACCTGGTGTACAACTCCCCACTCCTCATCTGCGGGCACAGTACGTGGTCTCCATTTCCTCATTAGTACTCCCTCCTTTACATAATAGCCGACTGGCTCCCTTTTCAATTCTGCGTCAGAGAGAGCTGTCTCTGCCAAATCCATCAGCTCCTTGTCTTGCTCTTGTGCCTGTATAAAGTCCTTCCTGGCTAATGCTAAGTCTGCCTCAGCCCCCTCACCTCCTCTTGTTCCACCACGCTCCTCCTTTTCACTTTCTACCCCCTCCTCGTACAAGGCTGGCAGAAACGTCTCAGCTAGCTGTATCTCAGCCATTGAAGCCTTCCTCGACATCCGTCCATGGGCGGGGCCTCAATGCTGGCAGGCTGACTTGTCAATCTCACGGCTGGGAACACGATTCCCCCAGAGGGGTCATTACTGAGCAAGACTTCCACGCCTTTCATCGGTAATTCGGGCCTCACCCCGATCGTGACTAGTCCAGAGACCAAATTACTTTGTAGGTGTATCTGTTGCAAAGGCACGGCTTCCTTCCCTTTTCCAATGCCTTTGATCACGCTGACCTCCCCAGTCTCGGTCTCTGAACTAAAATCTAAAACACTCCTCAAGATCAGTGACTGACAAGCTCCCGTGTCTCTCCAGATCCGTACTGGAACTGGGTTTAACCCCTCCTTCACCGACACCAATCCGGCCGAGATAAACCTCTCGCGCCCTTCCTGAACCTTATCGGACCTCCCCTCTCCTGGAGGTTGGTTTGCCGGCTCAATACAGCCAGTCGGATCCCCCATTTTTTCCTTTTACCGTCTCCTTCTTTGGGGCAAAGCACCTGGACGCAAAGTGTCCAACTTTTCCACAATTATAACAGACGACCCCCGGAGACTTCCTACCAGACTGCTCCCGGTCTACCTTATCCTTCTCACGAGTCCCCGACTTACTTACTGACTTTTCTGGCGGACTCTCCCCGCCGTCCTGACGACTCTTCTGGTAGCCTTTACTCGGCGCAAACTTCATTTTATGCGTCAACGCGTACTCATCCGCCAACTTAGCAGTTGCGGCTAATGTGGCTGCCTCTTTCTCATCTAGGTAGGATCTCATACCCTCAGGGACACAACCTTTAAACTGCTCAATCAGGATCAGCTGTAGCAGTCTGTCATAATCCCCCTCTACCCCCTTCGAGGCGCACCAACGCTCACAATATGTCTGCATCTCACGGGCAAACTCTAAATACGTGCGGTCCCACTGCTTCCTCGCATTCCGGAACCTCTGCCGGTATGCTTCTGGGACCATCTCATAAATCCTCTTTCACCACCTCATACCTCTGGGCATCTTCCGCGGACAAAGCTGAGTAAGCTTGTTGGGCTTTCCCTTTCAGTACACTCTGAAGCAAAACAGCCGACTTATCCCTCGGCCAGTCCTGACTGGTAGCAACTTTTTCGAAATGGAGAAAGTACCGATCCACGTCGGTATCGTCAAATGGGGGAACCAGCCTAACCTCCTGGGTCGCCCGGAACCCTCCACCTTGGTTTGGCACGGGCCCCTGCTCTGCCCTTATCCTTAACTTCTCCAACTCGAATTCCCCTTCCCTCTGTTTCTCCTCTCACTCCAACTGTCTCTCTCTCTCCTGCCTTTCTAACTGTTTCTCTTTCTCCCGCCTTTCTATCTCTCCCTCTCCCTCTCCCTCTCCCTCTCCCTCTCCCTCTCCCTCTCCCTCTCCCTCTCCCTCTCCCTCTCCCTCTCCCTCTCCCTCTCCCTCTCCCTCTCCCTCTCCCTCTCCCTCTCCCTCTCCCTCTCCCTCCTCTTCTCGCTCCAACTGTCGTACCCGGAACTCGTGCTCGAGTCTCAGTTTTTCAAGCTGCACCTGTACCGCGTCTCCAGCAGGTTTTTCAATAGACACCACCTCCAGCTCGCCTTGGGGAAACACACCTTTAGATACATAGTGCTCTACGATAGCTCTGTGTATCTCCTCTCTCCTCATTGTCGACTTCCCCTTAGCAAGATTCAACCATTTGGCCACAGCTACCAATTCCGATTTCCTGGCATCCTCTAATGCCTCCAAGGTCGGCGCCTTTATAAATTCCTCAGCCTCCATTTCTGCTGTTTGTCTTTTCTTTCTTTCGGGAATTTTAACCAAATCAATTTACTCCGTCCCAAATTTAACGTTCAAAATCGCGGATGAGAACCCCACTTATGTTACGTACCCCGTAACTGGGTTGCCAAACCAGCAGAAATGGATCACTCAGTTGGAGTCTGGATTACTTGAACTAAGAAAGTTTTATTAAAGAAACAAGCAACACAGTACTCTAATCAAAAGGATAATAAATGCAACAGTTCAGCAATGATAAACACACATGTACACAGAATTAAGATAACAGGATCAATCAAGCTCTATCGTCGTCTAGGGGTAAATGACCAGTTTCAAAGTGACGCAAAGTTCAGTTCAATTTAGTTCAGTTCAGTTCGCAGTAATCGCTGCCGTGGGAAATGGACAGTGTGGGGGGAAGGAGAGGGAGAGCAAAACGAATGAATATTCAAACAGCTTCCACACACAGACCTTCGCAGTCAGCTTTCGGGCGAGTCCTTTGTGATGTCATCTGAGGTCACTGACCGTGACCCCCTCTGTTTCCAGATACGATCGTTTCTCTGTGGTGAACCCGGCACCCAGGCAAGGGTGGACACACACCAAGTTCCCGCCAATCGTGCCTTTCCACCCTGTGCGTCTATGGCCTGGTCCCGCAACCGGCCTTCCAAAACTTCCCACCGACTTGTGAGAGACACACCGCTTCCAGGGTCTCGTTACCTCGGGTGTCGTGTGTCCTGCCTTAGCGAACCTGTCCCTTTTTATCCCCCTGCTGGGGTATCGCCTGTCCATCACTTCAAACAGTTCAGGGTTCAAAGGAGGAGCCGATCTTGACAGCTCTCCTTCCGTTACTCTCTCCCGTCCCTTCATTAACATCTCCAAATGCTGCTCCATTGTTTTCCTTATCTCTCTCCCTCCTGAAGCCAGGTGGCAGACCAACTGCTGATCCCACTGGTGCTAGCACAGGACAGCTAACATCTTAATCTATGTGTATTCTTGTCACATCCCTCAGCAGCCAGTCCTGAATGACGTAGACCTGCCGCCCTCCACTGATGAGATCAAGAAAGCGATTTGCAGATGAACGCAAATATAGCAACAGGGCAGGATGGTATTCCTGCCGAGATAGTCATAGTCATACTTTATTGATCCCGGGGGAAATTGGTTTTCATTACAGTTGCACCATAAATAATAAATAGTAATAGAATCATAAATAGTTAAATAGCAATATGTAGATTATGCCAGTAAATTATGAAATAAGTCCAGGACCAGCCTATTGGCTCAGGGTGTCTGACCCTCCAAGGGAGGAGTTGTAAAGTTTGATCGCCACAGACAGGAATGACTTCCTATGACGCTCTGTGCTGCATCTCGGTGGAATGAGTCTCTGGCTGAATGTACTCCTGTGCCCACCCAGTACATTATGTAGTGGATGGGAGACATTGACCACGATGGCATGCAACTTAGACAGCATCCTCTTTTCAGACACCACCGTCAGAGAGTCCAGTTCCATCCCCACAACATCACTGGCCTTACGAGTGAGTTTGTTGATTCTGTTGGTGTCTGCTGCCCCAGCACACAACAGCAAACATGATAGCACTGGCCATCACAGACTCGTAGAACATCCTCAGCATCGTCCGGCAGATGTTAAAGGACCTCAGTCTCCTCAGGAAATAGAGACGGCTCTGACCCTTCTTGTAGTCAGCCTCAATGTTCTTTGACCAGTCCAGTTGACCAGACCAGATCTACAAATCATTAGGCCCAAACGCCTTACAGTCGTCCCAAGATATCCTGGAAGACATCTGGATCACAGTGGAGATGCCTGAGGACTGCCGTGATGCCCTCATCGTGGTTCTCTACAAAAACAAGGGAAGCAAATCAGACTGTGGGAACTACAGGGGTATTTCACTGCCGTCCATTGCAGGCAAGATTTTTGCCCATATTCTCCTGAATAGACTTGTCACTGTCTCGGAAAGGAACCTCCCGGAGGTGCAGTGTAGCTTTTGGCCAGAACGGGGTACAGTAGACATGATATTTGCCATGAGGCAAGTCCAGGAGAAATGCATCGAGCAGAACAAGCCTCTTTACGCTGTCTTCATTGACCTGACAAAGGGCATTTGACACTATAAACAGGGAGACTCTCTGGATCATCCTGAGACGTTACGGATGACCGAGAAAATTCGTGAAGATGATTCAGCTGCTCCACGACGGAATAACAGGACAGGTCCTTTGCGGTGGTGATATGTCAGCTGCATTTGCCATTTCCAATGGGGTGAAGCAGGGCTGTGTACTAGCCCCAGTCCTGTTCAATCTGTTCTTCACTTGCATGTTGTCATGTGCTGTCCAAGGTGTGAAGCAGGGAGTGTACATCAGGTACTGATTGGACGGCTCTCTCTTTGACCTTCACAGCTTGAATGCACGGACGAAGTGCCTCCATACAGTCACTCAAGAAACCCTCTTTGCTGATGACTGTGCGCTGCTGGCGCACAAAGACAATGATCTACAGTTGATGCTGAACAAATTCTCAGACGCTGCTACGTCCTTTGGCCTGAATATCAGCCTGAACAAGACTGAAGTACTTCACCAGCCCGTGCCAGACTCCAACCCCATAGAACCAAAAATCACTGTTGACGACATCCAGCTGACAAATGTAAACAGCTTCAAATACTTGGGAAGCATCATCTCGAGTGATGGGTGTTTGGACGAAGAAATTGACTCCAGGATCAGCAAGGCCAGCCAGGCTCTGGGGAGGCTGCGTACCAGAGTGCTCAATCGACACAACGTCCGCATCTCCCCAGAGCTGAAAGTCTACAGAGCTGTGGTCATCCCTTCTCTCCTATATGGATGTGAGTCGTGGACTCTGTACTGACAACATATCAAACAACTGGAGAAATTCCACACGCGCGCCCTGCACTCCATCCTTGGCATTCGTTGGCAAGACCGTGTCTCCAACCTGGAGGTCTTGGATCGTGCAGAGTCCACCAGCATTGAGTCCCTGATCATCAGAGCCCAGACGCGGTGGGTGGGACACGTCATCAGAATGGACGACCACCATATGCCTCGCCAGCTGCTCTATGGTGAACTGGAGACTGGAAAGAGACCTCAAGGTCGTACATGCAAGTGCTACAAAGACGCTGTGAAGGAAACCCTACGCTACTGTGACATCCGGCCAAGGGATGCTGCGGCTGCTGACAGAGCCCATTGGCGGACCCTGTGCTATGAAGCCTACACCGGTTTTGAAGACAGGCGCTGCTAAAAACTGATGGAAAACCGTGAGCGGTGTCACGGAACAGCAGCCACAATTATTACAACAATGGACTTCCAGTGCCCCCATTGTGCTAGACTCTGCGCTTCCAGACTGGGACTGCAGAGCCACCTCCGTGTCCACAGATGAACTGCACAACAGCGTGTCTTTTTCCAATCCGAAGAACTACCATTAAACTGAGAAATAATTTAATTATTTCAGTTTGCTTCTCTTCCATGAGCCAAGTCTTCTGAATGATTAAAAATGTATTTAGTGACATCAGTTTTTAATCTGGTGCCCATAGCAGGGAATACATTGTTAATGTCTGTATTGTTAAAAACAATCTATATAAGAAAAGCCAAGCACAATTAAGTTGTGTTTAGTTAGTAATAAGGATTATTTCCTTCTGCCCATGAAAGTGCAGAAAAGATCTATCTAAAATTTGCATTTAAATCACCTGAGCCGTGATAAGAAGGGAAAGAAGACATTTTAAAACTTCAATTGGTGAGCTATCAGTGCTGTTTGTGGGCTTTGAGATTAAGTTTACAGAAGCCTATAAATTTAATGATTTGTCTCTTGCTTCTCAGTTGTTTGGACATCAGGATGTATTCTGGACAATGGGCCAGTTGTTAAGAGCAACATTCACTGACTCACACATGTGACTGATCTTTGACAGAAATGCATTGAGGGTTTGGTGATCTCTGAAGTTCGTATTAGTAATTTGTTTTGTTGTGTGGGTCGAAGTTCTTAAGTACCACTGTGACATTTGTGTGTGTGCGAGGGGTGGCATTTGAAATTGAAAGTAAATATTCTGTGATATCTTTATTGTGCAGTCAATATATTGACTAAAATAACCTGTTCCAATTTATTTATTCTTTTGTTTTGCAAACAGCACATTGTTCTCAAAAGGGTTTGTAGGTATTTATCAAAATTTGGCATGTGCCCATCTTGCACCATGCGTAGCAATGCAATGATCAAAAGAGGATTGCGTAACTATTCCTTTCACGCAGAATTGAACGGTTGGAAAGGCAGTATCGACTGGTTCAAGTTCAAAGTAAATTTGTTGTCGAACTACATGTATGTCACTATGCACAATATTTTCTTGTGGGCATACTCAATAAATCTATAATCAAACAATAGCGTTAATAGAACCAATGAAAGAGCACACCAACCTGGGTGTTCAACCGGTGTGTAAAAGACTACAAACTCTGCGAATACATAAAGAGAGAAATGATAATAATAAATAAATAAGCAATAACTGTGGAGAACATGAGATGAAGAGTCGTTGAAAGTGAGTCTATTGGTTGCGGGAAAATTCCCGTGGTGGGGCAAGCGAAGTTATCCCCTTTAGCTCAAGAGTGTGATGGTTGAGGTTTCCTCCTCCTCAAGTCAATAATCAGCTCCTTGTTCTTGCTGACATTGAGTATGAGATTGTTGTTGTGGCACCACTCAAGCCGAACTTTTAATCTCCATCCTATTTTGCTGTTTCATCACCACCTTTGATTTGGCCTACGGCTGTTGTGTTGTCAGCAAACTTGAATATTGCATTGGGCCTGTGCTGAGCCACATAGTCACACAGTGACTGTAAAGTGAAAAGAGCAGGGGGCTAAGCCATCAGCCTTGTGGTACACCTGTGCTAAGAGAGATTATGGAGGAGATGTTGCCCATCTGAACTGCCTGGGGTCTTCAGGTGAGGAAATTGAGGATCCAATTGCATTAGGAGGTATTGAAGCCAAGGTCTTGAAGCTTATTGATTAGTTTTGAGGGGATGATGGCATTGAATGCTGAGCTGTAGTGGATAAGAGCATCCTGTTGTATAGATCTTTGCTGTCCAGGTGTTCCAGAGTTGAATGGTGGAGGAATAGAAAAAGATTTGGAAAATAAATATGTTTTTGGCTGTTAAGTGGGTAAATATATTGTAAGGTGCAACGTAACATCATAGATATATTTAAGTTACTTGGGTGATTTCTGTACTCCAATCTCAATGCTATCAGTGACCGCATTCTGTTCCAGAGCTTTTACTGGACCAGAAGTTTCCCTTCATTCAGTAGTCTCAAAGGCAAAAGAGCCCTGCATGATCCCTGGAACTGGAGGTTGCTCACTTCATGGAGAGAACAGGAAAACCAGGAAGATCTGATCTCCAGAAGCTGGGTCTCAATGAAAGATTACTGTTTGGGGAAATTAGGACAGTGGTTAGGTGATCAGCAAGCACGGCAGACTTGTACAGCACAGTAATGTTTCGTTTGGTCCATGGCCATGCTGACAATCTACAAACTGCCAGCACTCTACACCATGATGATTTATCAAGGCCTCTGCGGAGCTGCCAGTCTTCTCAGCTGAACTGCTGTTTAATGCCACTTATAACTGCGGTCTGGGTACTCTGGATTATAATGGATGACATTAATGTAGATGATATTGTTGAAATTGAAGATGGTTATCAGAATTTAACAGAGACATTTTGTTCAGCTGGGTAAATGTCGGTAGAGCTTAATTCAGGTAAGTGCAAGCGGTTTTTTTTTGTGAAGACAAATGAGGGTAGGACTTTTACAGTTAATGGTAGCTCCCTGTGCTGCATTATAGAACAGAGAAATTAGGAGTACAGATACATGTTTCCTTGAAAGTGGCACTGCAAGTTGGTAGGTAAAGAAAGATTTTGGCATCTGGTCTTCAAAGTTCAAAGTAAATTTTATTATCAAAGTACATATGAGTCACCATATACAAGCCTGAGATTCATTTTCCTGTGGGCATACGCAACAAATCTATAGAATAGTAACTATAACAGGATCAATGAAAGATCAACTAAAGTGCAGAAGACGACAAACTGTGCAAATGCAAATATAAATAACTAGCAATAAATAATGAGAACATGAGATAACAAGTTGAAGACTCCTTAAAGTGAAACCATTGGTTGTGGGAACATTTCAATGGTTGGGAAAATGAGTGTGGTTATTCACTTTGTTCAAGAACCTGATGGATGAGGGCTAGTAACTATTCTTGAACCTGGTGGTGCAAGTTCTGAGGCTCTTCTACCTTCTACCTGATAGCAACTGTGAGAGAAGAACATGGCTTTCAGAGGTAAGGATCTCTGATGATGGAATCTGCTTTCCTATGACTGTTTTGTGTTGATGTGCTCAATTGTTGGAAGCGCTTTACCGATGATGTTCATCAGTCAGAGCGTTGAATACAGCAGTTATGATGTGTTGCAATTGGACAAGACATTGAACGCATTTGGAGTATTTTATTCAGTTTTGGTCACCTTATTAGATTTGGAGATGATGTTGACAGGGTGGTCGGATGCTGTGGGGATTTGCACAGGTGTAGTTTTATTTTCTTACATGGTTCATTTGTGGAGTGAAGCATCACTGGCATTTCACCTTATGGGAAGTAATGGCATTCAAATGCTGCCAAAGAGGTTGTGCATCCAGTTCTCTTTGTAGCTTCACTGGGATTTGACTTTTTGCTCTTCCAATTGCCTTCTGTAGGTCGTAGTAGATGAGTTGTTGGATTCTGGATCAAAAGGCTTGAATGTCATAGATCTAGCTCTCAACAGACTGTGAAACTCCAGGTTCATCCATGGTGTCTGGTTTTGGCACGTTTTGAATGCACTCTCTCATTCACAGTGATGAAGTTGGTGATGGATGTGGCTTATTCAGATCTGAAAATGAATTCCTGAATATGATCTAGTCCACTATTTCAAGTTCATGTTTAATTGTCATTCAACCACACACGAATATCCATGAATACAGCCAAACGAAACAGTGTTATTCTATTGCCAAGTTGCAAAACACAGTACCAACAGTCACACACAGCACAAGGCACATAGAAGGTATCAGTAAAATACAATTCCACACAAAAATAGTCCAAGACCCTGAATTCCTGAATCAATGTAACACTGTGGCTTGTCTTCTGCCGAGTGAACACTGGGGGCAGCGCTGCGCCACAGCGCCTCCAGTGGATTGCAGCAGCTCTGCCTCTCTCCTGAGCAGCTGTAAGCAGGTGGCACCATGGCTTGTGGCCTAGTCCTGGCTATGACCGAAGCCACGCAACTCCCATGTCGTCTGCCGATAAATCAGTGAATTGTTTTGTAGCATTCCGCATTAGTGGTGCCCAACTGGCTCTTGTGATCACAAGAAAAGCGACTCAGACCGTCACTCGCTGTTAGACTGCACGATGCCTCCGATGCTGCTCTGACGCAGGCGGCAGCACGATCCAAACCAAATCCAACTCCTTCACTTTCTCCATCAATGAATAACTCGCTGATGGGGTACACCTGCATGGTCTTACAACAGTAAAAAAAAAATACATTTTAAGTCAATAACACTTTTGACTCCGTAGAAGCCGCTGTGCTCAAAGTGTGCTGCCATCTTACTGAAAGATCTGGATCCGTTCAAGGTAGTCCTGTAAATGCACCTCCACCTCCCTTGACCATACTTTGATGCCCTCACAACTGGTGCTGCAGTCTTCAGTCTCTGCCTATATGTCTGGAGGAGAACTATAGCCAGGTGACCAGAGTTGCCTAATGTGGTGGAAGTTGTGTAACAGTGATTGAGTGTTTCGGCCCATTAGTTCTGGGTGTACTGCGTTGATGATAGCTGGTCAGAGACTTCTTTAATCTAGCCTTTTTGAAGCCAGGGGGATGATACAGAGGGTTTGGCCGTGGAATATTTCTGCTGGTACTATCCATGAGTGAACTGTTTGGGACACGTTGATTCATTCAGTACTTTCAGAAATTTTGGAAATGATTGAAGGTAATGCCACTGGGGGAGGTATATATGCATTTTCGGGCATTGTATATTGTGAGATACCACTTTTTGGAAGAATTTGAGATCTATGGGGAGTACATTGAATCAATTTAGTTCACAAATGCAACAGGTTTCATGATTGCACTGTTGGTAGGTGGCTGTTTGTACCAGCCGTTTGTGATTGACAAATGGAACGTTGGCTTAGTTTTGTTACAAATCCAGAGAAAGATTTACCAGGCGAACCACCTGCAATTTCCTTTGCTCTTTTTTTCATCCCATAAGGGTTTAGGAGATTGTATCCCTCCAGGTTAGATTCTGTGTGGTGTTATGCTATACTTGTCGTATTTAAATATTGTTCTGGCCTGTAGATGCACAGTTCATTTCGTATGAACACTTCTTCCTATACACAAGCTGTTTTTTTTAAAATAAAATTTCATATGCAGGTTAATTTTGAAATGTATGCTGGGAAGACGTACTGTACATCTTGAAGCATTCTTAACCTTGAACTAGCGACATCTTTTCTCAATTAAAGAAATCGCATTTAAAAAATAAACCTCTAGGAAAGCTTCTGTCTTGGGTGAATTTTGAATAGTTGTTTAGCTCGCTGCATAATTGTGTCCTTACGCACAGTGCGGACAGTAAAGTGAAAAGATAATTTGTCTTCAGAGGCAGAAATGTGAAATGACCCTAATTATATGCTCTCAATTTCCGGTAACACATCATACAAAGAGAGGTTTGCTGCAAAAGCATGGAAATCAACAAAACTAAAGTAGAAAACTCTAATGTGAACCCCAGCAGACAATACCCTGTCCGTAAGAAACCTCAGCCCTTAAAATGCAGAGGATTCAGAGAAAGGTTGCTCAGAGACCAAAGGTACTTTCTAAAAGGGCACTTTATATGCTTCAAATGTTGTGCTTCAATAGTACACAAGCAAAAGACTGTAAAGCTATCATACACTGCTGTGAGCGCAACAGTGACCAGCATATATCAACACTTCATTCAGGGCCAGCACCTGGGTTCCAGCACACCTGCACAGAGCATGGTGGGCAGCCAGCTGAGCGTCCATCAGACTTAGCTACTTCCTCACGCATAGAGGTCTGCGGAAAGGCTTCCAAAGCAAATCCTGCTCTTAAATATGTCCAGTCAACATCTTACTGAAAGAAAATCCTGCTTTAAAAAAAGGCGCATGTGATATTAGATGATCAGAGCAATGTGTCATTGTTAAAATCAACATTCTTAGATATATTCAACACTTAAAGTTCTGTTTCCCCATACACTCCAAGGACATGCTCTGGAACATCAGATGTTGGCAGAGGAAGTTAGTGGATTTGTTGTGACGATAGGAGGGGAGGTCTGCTATCCTTGCCAACCCCTCATTGAGTGTGACCATATTCCCAACACCAGGGTTGGAATCCCAACTCCTGAAACTGCATGCAGCCATTCACCTCTTAAGGCCACAGCCTGACAAGGTCCCTCCACTTGACTCTTTTGCCGAGGTTCTCCTGTTGCTTGGCAGAAACACTGTCTGTGCACGAAGGTACAGGACCAGCGCAGTGGTTGGCATGATGCACCTTATGCTCAATGACGAGACCTGGGTTGGGTGAAGTCTGCCTTGATGGTGTTCATCAGCCGAGTGCCAGCACACTTAAGAGTAATGTCTTGGAGAACGGGCGCCCAAGTAATTTCAGACCCTCTGAAAGCAGAATCCGTATGACAGACAAGATTGTAAGTCAGCAAACCAAGTGTCCTGGCATACCTGCCTCTGCTGAATCGTATTTGGACAAGCTGGTCTTCTGTCACCCGGAAGATGATTGAGCTGGCAAGTTCCATTGAAAGCAAGGTCTTCCTTCGAATCATGAACAAAGAGTTTAGCAAAGAGGGGTCAAAGAGTTGGGTATCTCCCTTTCTTTTCTGCTCTCCATGACAAACCCTACCAAACAACACAGAGCTGGTCCTTATTTGACTCGTGCCTCAGTCGCACATTGAGAAGGAAACCAGAAATGAAAGATCATTACGTGGTTTTAATGGAGAGACTCTTCAGGAACAATCATGCTGAGCTAGCTGCTCCACCAGATCCCAACAAAGAAAACCGGTATTTGCCCAACTTTGGTGTTTACCAACCCCAGATACCTGTACAAATGAGAATTGTCTTTCATTCAAGTGCACAGTTCAAAGGTATAGCACTGAACAGTATGCTGTTGTGAGCTTAACGTCAATTATAGTCTACTTGGGATCCTCATGCACTTCCAAACTGAGTCCAATGTTCCACAACTTCATAGTAAGACAGAATCATTGATACTAGCTCAGATTTTTGTGGTTTTGTGATCACCAACTGGACAACGGGATTCTGAGATCCAGCTTGAGAATTCATGTATTTGGTAACTGTCTCTTGTCAGCTGTGGCAGTCTGTGACTTTGAGAGGGCAGTTATTGAGAAGGAATTTGGGACTGAAGCATGGAATTACATACAAGGCATTTCTGTGTTGATGTCCAATCACAAACAAGAGAAAGTCTGCAGATGCTGGAAATCCAAGCAACACAGACAAAATGCTGGAGGAACTTAGCAGGTCAGGCAGCATCTGTGGAAAAGAGTACAGTTCACATTTCGACTGCGACCCTTCTCCAGTCCTGCTGAAGGGTCTCAGCCTGAAACATCGACTGTACTCATTTCCACAGATGCTGCTTGGCCTGTTGAGTTCCTCCAGCATTTTGTGTGTTGGCTGTGTTGATCTTTGTCTTTTTTAGTGCAGATGAAGCAGTCAGCATACGTAATAGGATCCACCGTACCAGGAGATCAACTCAGAGTAGCCAATGGAACTATGTTGCTACTGATCTCAACCTGGCTGATCATGCTGCAAGGGGGCTCCAAGCTAATCAGCATGCCCTCTCCCCTTGGTTAACTGGCCTAGTATTTCTTGCTGATCCTCAATGGGAACATAGCAGGAAACTTTTGACTTGGCCACCCCTGAGGCACATGTAGAAATACGTCCTCAAGTGTTGACCAGCGTTACTTATTTATTGCCGCTTTGACTTGATAGAGCACGCTTTGAGTGTTTTTCAAGGTGGAAGTCGCTTACGGGAACAATTGCCCGACTCTCACATACTGCTAATTCCTGTGCAAGAGTAGCCAAAGGCAGCATTTGCAGTGGTTGGGACATTTGTAGGCAACCTTAGTGCAGAGCAACTGAATCGGGCAAAGGTTAGAATTCTTCTTCTTGTTCAAAGACAGGCCTATGCAGAGGAAGTGCAGTGTATCACAAAGCAGGAGTCTCTCTCAAAACAAAGTTTCCGTAGTAGAGTTCCCTTTCTTAACTCTGAGGGGTACAGCATGTTGTAGGAACTGTTAAGCACACATCACTTCAGTGGAAACTCACGCAATTCTCATTTTGGGTAAGGACCATGTCACCTCTCTGCTAATCAGACGTTACCACGAGCAAGTATGTCATCATTTTCAGAGAATGGTTAAAGACAGTGTAGTACGATTGTTTTCAAGACCAGTCTCTGAGACTGTCCTTCTTTTACCAAAGTCTTCATGAAGTTATCATTTGACCTTTAGTTTCAGTAGTTAAGTTTGCCATCTTATGGATGCCAGGCAGGGAGTGTCCTGTCCTCTAGAGGTGCAGTTCGTTTTTTATCAACATCACTTCCTATAGGTAAACTTCTTTTTGTGTCCTCTCTTGTGAGGGTTTGTTTTGATACGATTTGAAGCATATAACACATCTCCCTCCACTCTTTATTTGCCCTTGAACGGCATTATCAATCAGTCTTAAGTTTTTTGTTAACGTTAGGAAGCATTTAGTAGACATATTTTGAAGGAAGTATTATATTTAAGTTTATAGTTGGACTATGAGTTTACTCTTGTTTACACTGTGTTTATGGAGTGTTGTGTATGTGAATTACCTTGGTTAACACCACTTGTGAGAATAATCAACACTATTAGTATATTCAGGCGTGTGATTCTGTATTGAATGTAATTTATATTTTACTAGCTCTCTGCAGTTTCATAAGCAAAGAGATCTCATTTAAAAACCCTGAAGAAAGTGCTGTCTTGGGTGATCTTTTTTGAGAATTTATTTAGCTTTCTGCATAGTTGTGTACAGTGCACAGTGAGAACAGTAGAAATACCCTTCATTACCAAAGTATATTTCCAAAAATAAAATGAATTTGAATATTTGAGAGGCAGATTGGGGCACTTTTCTCACGCTATAGGCTTAGCACATTAGGTGGGTAGGAAGGGTGTACTTACAAAACTGTAGCTATAGTGGGGTCTAAGTAGAAGTTAGTTTTGTGTGTGGCAGCTCTATTCACTTCCTAACTCATGACAGACCACGTTGTAGATTGGGCAGATTGAAGTCGAAATTGCTATTAAATGTTAAGTGCTGCAGACTCTCTGCATTCCAAACTTGAATTACTCTTTTTCTTTTAAAAAAAACACTTGCCGTGTATTTAGCATCTATTTTTATTCTGTATCATTGACTCTGAAATTCAATGGAAACTTTGCCTTGTTAATTAAAGGCTGTAGTGTATAGAAATGGAACATAACTATAGAGTATAATCCAGTTTGGAATGCATGTACAGTATATAAATATGTATATTGGCGTGTAGGACAGAGGTACTACAGAGTGCTTTGTGAGGGTGAGGGAGAAGAATCAAAACTGAAAGGTAAGTGGGCAGCATAATGGCATAGCCACTCCCTTGGGCAAGGGTCTCAGGTTCAATTGTAACCCCTGGTACTCTGTGATGTTTGCACATTCTCTCTGAGTACATCGGTTTCCTCAGCATCCCATAGGTGTGCGGGTTAGTAGGTTAATCAGCCATTGTGAGTGATCACCACTGTTTAGTTGAAGTAAAATCTACCAGAAGTTGATGAGAATGTATTTAGAACAATAAAAGATTATGTAAAAATTAGGATTGAAGGTTGGTGAGGACTCGGTGCGCCGAAGGACCTGTTTCCAGGCTCTGTTTCAATTGCTCTCAGTGGCATGTATTGACATGGATGGTTTTATCTCCCTAATCTGCTCTGTGGTGGTTTGGAGATAGCCAAACCCATTTCCTACTGGGTTTGTTTGTCTGTGAAGATGTGCTGATTCTATTTCAGTTCTGCCATTCTAAATTGGTGATAAGGTGGTGTGTGAGAACTGCACGCTTGCTCACACGTGGGGCACAAAATGTTGGATAGAAAAATCAGGAAGGTAATTTGTGATGGTGTTTTTTTCCATTTCTGCTAGCTGTCTGAATGCTCCCAGAAAATGGTTTTGAAACTCTCCATATCATCCCAATTTATTCCTCTTCGTGTGCATGTGTGTGTGTGTGTGTGTGTGTGTGTGTGTATGTACATTGTTTCCCAGGGCTCCTTTGGGGATATTACATTTCAAAATGGCTTTGAGAATATTGGGCGTGTGAAACAGGTAGCCTGCCCAATATAACCAGCCGATTAGGGGCTCAACACTTGAGAATTTAGCTTGGGAAAGGACCCTGACATTATTTCACAAACCTTTCCAACAAACTTGGAGAATTTTATGGAGACTGCTCCTGGTAATCTCTTTCTGGTGGATTGAGGTGTCTGTTGTAGATAGTCCAGGGCTGCAGCGTGTTTTAGAGGCAGAGACTGAGTTTTGTGACAGGTCTGTTGTCTTGATCTTCAGATATTCATCCACAATTGACTGAATGTTTTGCTGGTGCATTGATAGAATAAACAATTGATGTGTGCTTTTGTGGAAAATGCTTTCTTGACTTGAGAAGTGGTCCATGTTTCTGGTGTTATCATTCCTAGTCAGAGGCAGTGTTGTTCACCAGGGTAGGTTGCAGAGCTCCTTTTCTCTCCCAGTTCTGGAGTGAAAGGTCCATGTTCTTGAACACTTCAGTAAACAGGTTGACGATGGTTTGAAATTCTGTTCGCAGGTTTATTCATGTATGACATGAAAATAGTTGTTGCTTAAGGAGCCCTTGATCCTAAATGGTTTCTTCTGCTTTCAGCATTGGCTCCATTAGCTCCAGAGCAATTTGAAGATATCCTCAACAATAGCTCTATCCAAGAGAAGGATTCTTTAAGTTTGGCCCACAGCAGCTGATTCAGTTGAGCCTTGTCACCACTACTGAAGTTGAAATGGCCATAGTCCCAACTTAATAGCAAATACTCAAACGGGTTCTATCTCCATGAAACTCCAGAACTCAGCAGTGAAGATTTTCAGTTGCGAATCTTGTCTTCATCTGGAGAGAGAGGGGGATGTACCAGGGCATTGCTTGCTGCGGCAATGGCAATTGCTGAAGGCTGTGTTAATTGTGGTAGGTTCTCCATCTGTTACAAGGAAAGCCACTGGTAGAATCTTCTTCAATTGCCTCTACTGATGACAAGTGTTACTCTCTCAGTTGCAGTGTGTCTTCTAAACAGTACAGTAGGTGTGAACTGCAAGAACTCCAAGAGGTGTGAACTGCAAGAACTCCAAGAGGCATGCAGGGGAAGTAGCACTAGCCATTACACAAAAAGTGCTGGAGGAGCTCAGTAGGTCAGGCAGCATCCATGGAAATGAATAAACAGTTGACATTTCAGACTGGGACTCTTCTTCAGGAATAAACAAACAGAAATGGCGACTGTTTGTTCATTTCCAATGGATGCTGCCTGACCTGTTTAGTTCCTCCAGCATTTTGTGTGTGTTGCTTTGGATTTCCAACATCGGCAGATTTTCTAGTTTATGGCTTACTCAACCTTATTTGACTCTTAAACCTGAAGGGACTGTGCACTGTCCTCGAGTATGGTTGCCCTCCAGAAACTTGCCTCCATCCAATGCTTGTTCATGATGGCATGCAGACCATAATCTTAATCAGTATGTCCACAGTAGAACCAGTCTCAGTAAAGACCAGTCCTAAACCAAAAAGATTAATTGTACCAATCAGAGTTTGTTTCTAGCTGCTTCGTTACAGTGCCAGCAAGCTTCCCACAGAAGGTAGTCAACATTGTTCTGATCTGGTCAATAAGCCCTGATAAAGGGTTTTGACTGGCAGACAATTCCCACCTTCATATATGTCCTGCTTGACCCAAATTCTCAACTCCCTAGATTTCTCCCGTATTCTCAAACTCCCCTATCTGGCTATGTGAAACTTGCAGTAGTTAATTAAGTTACCAGATCCACAGGTCTTTGGGATATGGGAGAACACCAGAGCACCTTGAAAAAGCTGACGAGATCACGAGGAAAACATATCAACTCTCTCCAGAGAGCGCTTGGGTTGGGATTGAACCTCTATTTTGGGCACTGGGAAGCTGGAGCTGTACTCGTCCCCAAAAGGCATTTTCGGAGTGGTGATGCAAAGATGTCATCTAGGCACAGATTTGTATGACAGAGTGTCTTACAAATTTGTCCCTATAAAACTTGTAAATCACTATCAAAAATTTGAGATGGGGAACTTGTGTGAAAAAGCAAACATAAGATGTATATAGAGAACTGAACAAGTTTACCAAAGACAATGATCACCAGCTGCCAGTTCACAGCAGAAAACTCCTTGTGATTTATTTTGGAAACTGACAAGACAATATGACTCACTGATAATTGTATAATGGAACGTGATCAAACAACGAGGCACCAATTGAAACTAGATCTCTTTCTCTTCTGCCTACAAGACAGTTAGATTTCCCTTGCCTCTAGAATCCCCAAATTAATAAAACTTGGGGTTGTACACGGGAGAGGAAGCCAGTTCTGCTGTTTGTAGGGACAAACTATGTAAATGTTGACTTTTGAATTTATTGATCTACTGGGCGATCATTCATGTGTCCTGGTGTTTGTAAGTTAGGCATTTGTAACTGGGGACAAACTATATGGCTAAACCCTCTCCACAGATGCTGCCTGGTCTGATTTTTATTTGCATTTTCAAATTTCAGATTTGTAGTTCCTGAAGTTTTTTCTTATTGATTAATACAATCACTTTTTTTAAAAAAAAAGACTTCAAACAAAGTGAAAACAGGACTTGTTAACGATCTATTGGTAGTCTTTTAAAGGTGAATGGTTAACATTAGCAATTATATCATATTTCCTGTTGTAGCGCTACTATTTTTAAAAACGCTGGAGTACAACGTCCAAACTCTGACACCCAAGCTGCCTGTCCTTAACTGAATGTCTGTTCTGATCATTTATTATATTAATTAAATGCATTACTCTGGTTTGTGAACAAGTTTCCCATTTTAGTTGTCACTTCTATGATATCTGCAAGGCCAATTATTCCTGAGAACCCTTCTCCTGTGTGTTCTGAATGTGAGAGGGCAAATTATAAGAATGCAGGCTATGAATGCCAGGATTGTTCTGAGTTGTAAAAGGTCACGGAAAGTGTTATTTCAATTTAAAAGGACAACTTGGTGCGCAACAGATGGCATGGAATGACGGTGGTTCTGGTCTGTACCCCTGACCACGCTTCTTCAGGGTTTTCCCTTTCACACTATTTTTACGGGTACACTCATGTCCACCCCTCCCCCCTTTGAAACACCTTAATCTCAGCTGTGTGCTCTACTGGCAAAGCTTTGATAAATTTCCCCCAAACACCGGTGTAAAAGAAAATTTGTTTTCTGTTCTATGTGATATTTGCACAAGGTTGTAGTGTGAACGTTGACCTCTATTTACAACTCTGGTGCAACTGGATTTCAGAAGCAAAGTGAAATCTACAATTTGGGTGTTTTAACCCATACGAAAATATGATATAGGTAGGAGACATCCAGTCAAGATGGTGCCAGTGAACAATGATTCCCCAGGCGACATCTTCAGATAGCTAATCTCTTCAATTACTTCACTTTTTCTAGGCTTTCTGCTTTTTTTTTTGCTGTGTTTGTGTTATGGAAACTGTTGGAGCCTGTGATGAGCGGTTTGGAATTTGATCCAATGACCTAGTGCGGCCTTGTGGAGAAAACCAGACACTGTGTCCTGAAAAGGACCAAGAACACGAGCTGATCTATATGGAAAACCATGGTCACCAAACTCCGCATCGGATATGGTACCTAGACAGATAGACAGGCAGACAGAAGTTTAACTGTATTGCAACATTTCTGAAGATCTACAGTATTCTTGGCCCAACATATTGATGCAATTACACAAGAAAGCACACCCACAGTTATATTTCATTTGGAGTTTGAGGAGATTCGAAAGACTCCAGCAAATTTCTACAGATGTACCATGGAGACCATTCTGACTGCTTGCATCACCATCTAGCACGAAGGCGCCAATGCACAGGATTGGAAAACATTGCAGAGGGCTATAAACTCTTAATTCTGTGGGTGCTGGCCTCCACAACATGGAGGACATCTTGAAAAGGCAGTGCCTGTAGAAAGCTGCATCCATCATAAAGAACCCTCTTCATCCAGGATATGCCTCCTTCTTGTTAGTACCATCAGAAGGGAAGCACAGAAGCCTGATGGCACTCACTCAGCATTCCCCATTCCCATTTCCCTCATCTCCTTACCTGCCCATCACCTCCCTCTGGTGCGCCTCCCCCTTCCTTTTCTTCCATGGCCTTCAGTCCTCTCCTATCAGATTCCCCCTTCTCCAGCCCTTATCCTTTTCACCGATCGACTTCCCAGCTCTTTACTTCACCCTCCCCCTTTCCCAGTTTCTCCTATCTCCTAATATTTCTTTCTGCTCTCCTTCAGCTTACTGTTTTTTCCCTCTAGTCCTGAAGAAGTGTTTCAGCCGAAATGTCGACTGCTCTTTTCCATAGATAATGCAGGGCCCGCTGAGTTCCACCAGCATGTTGTGTGTGTTGCTCAACGTTTCAAGAACAGATTCTTCCTCTCTGCCATCAGAATCATTACCTCACAATTTTACTCTGTTTCCATTACTTCATTACTGTCTTGTTTCCATTACTTGCATTTATTGTAATTGTAGTAATATATTTTTATTTATTGCACTGTACTGCTGTCACAAAACAACTTACTTCACAAATGTCAAGTATAATAAACTTGATTCTGAAAATGATTGATCTAAATATTAACTGCTTCTCTCTCCACAAATGCTGCCTGATCTGTTGGATATGCCTGGAATTTTTCTACTTTTTTTTCTTTTATATGATTTGAACATGCTAGAGCTTATTTGAATATTGGCATTCTGACTGGAGATGTGATAAACTTGGATTTTGGTATGGCATTTGATTTAAAAACTACATCTTCCACCACCCCTCCCAGGAAAAAAAAACAAACAACTATAAGGCTGTGGAAATTAGCATTTTTGCCGTTAACAAAAAACAAACAAATGACTTGTTCCTTCAGTGTAATGAAGAAGGCCGGTAACTTTGCTATGTTTGGTAGAAACGTGTCCTACTTTTGAAGAAAGGAGTTTCTGTGAACAAGATTCCCAAATGGATTTGCTGGCTCCCAGGGTCAGAAACATCTTGGATTGAGTCCACCATCATTCCAATTAAACTGATTCCTAAGCTCCAAAACCTGGGCCTTAGCACTCAGGTCTGCAGCTGGATCTTCAACTTCCTCACAGACAGGACCCAAGCTGTAAAGATGGGGGGCAAGCTCTCTACAATCACTCTGAGCACCGGTGCCCCATAAGGCTGTGTACTCAGCCCCCTGCTGTACTCACTGTACACCAATGATTGTGTAGCCAAGTTTCCATCAAATTCAATATATAAGTTTGCTGATGACACAACAATTGCAGGCCGTATCTCGGGTAATGATGAGTTTGAGTACAGAGAGGAAATTAAGAACCTGATGGCATGGTGCGAGACGAAGGAATTGGTGTTGTTGACTTCAGAAGAAGTAGCGGACCGCACGGCCCCATTTGCATTGGTGGTGCGCAAGTGGAACAGGTCAAAAGCTTTAAGTTCCTTGGGGTCAATATCAGAAATGACCTGACTTGGTCCAGCCAAGCAGAGTTCACTGCCAAGAAGGCCCACCAGCGCCTTTACTTCCTGAGAAAGCAAAAGAAATTTGGCCTGTCCCCTAAAACCCTCACTAATTTTTATAGATTCACCATAGAAAGCATTCTTCTAGGGTGCATCACAACCTGGTATGGAAGTTGTCCTGTCCAAGACCAGGAGAAGCTGCAGAAGGTCGTGAACACGGAGCAGCACATCACACAAACCAATCTTCCGTCCTTGGACTCACTTTACACTGCACGCTGTCGGAGCGGTGCTGCCAGGATAATCAAGGACATGACCTACCCAGCCAACACACTTTTCGTCCCTCTTCCCTCTGGGAGAAGGCGAAGGAGCTTGAAGACTCGTATGGCCAGATTTGGGAACAGCTTCTTTCCAACTGTGATAAAACTGCTAAACAGATTCTGACCCGGATCTTGGCCGTACCCTCCAAATATCCGGACCTGCCTCTTGGTTTTTTTGCACTACCTTATTTTCCATTTTTGTATTTTCTATTTATGATTTATAATTTAAATTTTTAATATTTACTATTTTTAATATTTTTAATATTGTAATCCAGGGAGTGGAAAGCGCAGAATCAAGTATCGCTGTGATGATTGTACGTTCTAGTATCAACTGTTTGGCGACAATGAAGTATAAAGTATATCCGTAAATGGGAGGTTGAGCAGCTGGAGTCGTAGTACAAGTCAGTGCCAGTGACATGGGTGGGGTGGATGACAAGGTCCAGCGAAGACCTCCAGGGTTATGATCTCAGGATTGCTGCCTGTGGCACCTCCTAGTGAGGCCAGAAATGGGAAGATCTTACAGTGTAACATGTGACTAAGGAGTTGGTGCAAGAGGGAAGGCTTCAGATTTTTGCATCATTGGGCTCTCTGCAAGGGAAGGTGGGACCTGTATAGAAGGGATGGTTTGCACCTGAAATGAAGGGGGACTAATATCCCAGTGGGAAGGTTTGCTGGTTCTGCATGGGGGTTCAGGTTGCAGGGGAATGGGAGCCAGAGAGCCAGAATAGACAGGAGAGTGGTGGTGGAGATAAATGTTGTTAAGCCTGCGCACAAGGTCAGGAATGAAAAGGTTGAGCTTGGTGGGACTACTGTTCTGAGCTGTGTATATTTCCATGCAATGAGTATTGTAGGAAATGTGAGTGAGCGTGGGTAAAGAGGTGGAATTATGACATTGTAGTCATTAGTCAGACCGATTGCAGGATTGCAGCTCAATGTTCTGGGGTTCTATTGTTTTAAACTTAAGAGGGAGGAATACATTAATAGTCAGGGACAATGTCACAGCAGTGCTCAGTCAGGATAGGCAACACTCACAACACACTGGAGGAACTCAGCAGGTCGGACAGCATCCATGGAAATGATCAGTCGACATTTCGGGCCGGAACCCTTCATCGGGATTGAAGAGGGAGGGGGCAGAGGCCCTATAAAGAAGGTGGGGGGAGGGTAGGAAAGAGAAGGCTGGTAGGTTCCAGGTGAAAAACCAGTAAGGGGAAAGATAAGGGGGTGGGGGAGGGGGAGCAAGGAGGTGATAGGCAGGAAAGGTGACGAAGGAATAGGGGAAAACACAATGGATAGTAGAAGGAGGCGGAACCATAAGGAGGTAGTAGGCAGCTGGCGGAGGGGGCAGAGTGAAACTGGGATGGGGAAGGGAGGGGGAAGGAACTACCGGAAGTTGGAGAATTCGATGTTCATACCAAGGGGCTGGAGACTACTTAGACGGTATATGAGGTGTTGCTCCTCCAACCTGAGTTTAGCCTCATCATGGCGATAGAGGAGGCCATGTATGGACATTTCTAAATGGGAATGTGAAACAGAGTTGAAGTGGGTGGCAACCGGGAGATCCTGTCTGTTTTGGCGGACGGAGCGGAGGTGCTCGACGAAGCGGTCCCCCAATTTGCGTCGGGTCTCACCGATGTAGAGGAGGCTGCACTGGGAGCACCAGATGCAATAGATGACCCCAATAGACTCACAAGTGAAGTGTTGCCTCACCTGGAAGGACTGTTTGGGGCCCTAAATGGTGGCAAGAGAGGAGGTATAGGGAGCTGTACGCTTACAGGGCTAAGTGCCAGGTGGGAGATCCGTGGGGAGGGACGTGTGGACCAGGGAGTCGCAGAGGGAACGATCTCTGTGGAAAGCGGAGAGGGGTGGAGAGGGAAGGATGTGCTTAGTGGTGGGGTCCTGTTGAAGGTGGCGGAAGTTGCGGAGGATAATGTGCTGGATCCGGAGGCTGGTGGGGTGATAGGTGAGAACAAGGGTAACTCTGTCCCTGTTGTGGTGGTGGGAAGATGGGGTGAGGGCCGAAGTGAGGGAAATGGAGGAGGTGCAGGTGAGGGCATCATTGATCACGGCAGAAGGGAAACCACGATCCTTAAAGAAGGAGGACATTTGAGATGTCCTGGAATGGAAAACCACATCCTGGGAGCAGATGCGGCAGAGATGGAGGAACTGGGAATAGGGAATGGCATTTTTGCATGTGGCAGGGTGGGAAGGGGTATAGTTGAGGTAGTTATGAGAGTCAGTGGGTTTGTAGAAGATGTCAGTGGACAGTCTAATTTCCAGAGATGGAGACTGAGAGATCGAGAAAGGGGAGAGAAGTGCCCGAGATGGACCAAATGAATTTGAGGGCTGGGTGGACGTTTGAAGTAAAGTCGTTGAAATTGATGAGCTCAGCATGGGTGCAGGAAGCAGTACCAATGTAGTTGTCAATGTAGTGAAGGAAAAGTTGGGGAGCAGTACCAGTATAGGTTTGGAGCACAGACTGTTCCACATAATCAATGAAGAGGCGGGCATAGCTGGGGCACATGCAAGTTCCCATAGCTACACCCTTAGTCTGAAGAAAGTGGAAAGAGCCAAAAGAGAAGTTATTAAGTGTGAGTACTAGTTCCGCGAACCGAAGGAGAGTGGTGGTCGTGGGGAACTGGTGAGGTCTATTGTCCAAAAAGTAGCGGAGGGCTTTGAGGCCTTCTTGATGGGGAATGGAAGTGTATAAGGATTGGACGTCCATAGTGAAGATGAAGTGGTCGGGACTGGGAAACTGGAAGTTATTGAAGAGGTGGAGGGCATGAGATGTATCCCGGATGTAGGTGGGGAGGGACTGAACTATGGGTGACAAAATGGAGTCCAGGTAGGCAGATACAAGTTTGGTGGGACAGGAGCAGGCAGAAATTATGGGTCTACTGGGACAGTCAGGCTTGTGGATCTTGGGGAGGAGGTAAAACCGAACGGTGTGTGGTGTGGGAATTATGAGTTTAGTGGCTGAGGATGGAAGGTCTCCGGAGTTGATAAGGGCGGTGATGGTACGGGAGACAATGGTTTGATGTTTTTTGGTGGGGTCCTGTTCCAGTCAGGATAGACTGGAGAGCTCATTTAGTGAGGCTTTATGGGTAAACTGAAGAATAAGAAACATAACCATATTAATGAGATTATATTGTAGACTACCCAACAGTCTGTAGGACTGTAGAGAGACTACAGACTGATGCAGGAAACACAAGTGGGATCTGAAACTACTAGAAAAATGGGCTAGAAAATGGCAGTTGGAATTTAGTGCAGACAAGTGTGAGGCGTTGCACTTCGAGAGGACCACGCAGGGTGGGTCTTACATAGTGACTGATAGGGCACCGAGAAATGGGATAGAAAAGAGGGATCTGGGAATAGAGATCCATAATTACTTGAAAGTGGCGTTAAAGGTAGATAGAGTTGTAAAGAAAGCTTTTGGCACATTGGCCTTCATAGATCCAAGCATTGAGTACAGGAGTTGGAATGTTATGTTGAAAGTGTATAAGACATTGATGGGGCCTAATTTGGGGTATTGTTTGTAGTTGTGGTCATGTTGAGGACCTGAGTTATTGGAAAAGGTTGAAATGGTTCGGGCTTTATGCTCTAGACCGTAGAAGAATAAGGGGAAATTGGATTGAGAAATTCAAAATTATGAGTGGTATAAATAGGGTAAATGCCAGCAGGCTTTTCCCACTGAGGTTGGGTGAGTCTAGAGCTAGATGTCAGGGGTTAAGGGTGAAAGGTGAAATGTTTAAGGGGAAGATGAGGGGAACTGCACTGAGAGGATAGTGAGTGTGGATCGAGCTGCCATCTGAAGTTGTGGATGCATGTTTGATTTCAACATTTAAGAGGAGTTTGGATAGGTACGTGGATGGGAGGGTTATGGAGGCCATGGTTAGGCTGCAGGTCGATGGGACGAGGCAGATTAATAGTTTGGCACTTGCTTGATGATCCATTGGGGAAGAGGAGATGGGCTCAGGTAGAACTTCTGCCCTGTCTCTGGTGAGATGGTTGAGGAAATCCAGGGTTGGTGCTTTTTATACCAGGACGATGGATTGTGGCTTCATTCTAGTTGAATGTTTAAATGTGTTCTTGTACATTTATATCTTTAATGATAAGGAAATAGAAAAAAAGGTTAATAAATGCTTAAAATATTTAGGTATGCTTATTAAATTATGGTTTCCCAATTATTTTCTCCTTTGTTTTCAGAGGCCATTTTGGGTTGCAAGGAGTGCATGATATGGCTGCTCAAGGTAAGTTCACGGTTATCAAGTAATACTTTTAAATGTAGCTACTAAAACAATGGAGACGCTTATGGAAAATTCGTAACAAAATACACTTTATGCAAAGACTTTGGTTAATCACACAATAACTGTAGTGAAAAGATGCTTTTAATCTGTCAGATAGAATACACTGTTACCTCATTTCACTTTTTGGTGATTTGGCCATGCTAGAAAGTTGTAACAATGCGGAATGGACCCTGAGCCAGCTTGGGTTGAGAGTTATGTTCTAACTAATTGTTCATTAACAGTTTTGAGTAAGCTGTCTAACCTTAACTTCCTTTTTGATCGAGGGGGAGCTGTAATCAGTGTTGTGGTCTTATCCACAGGAAAACCAATTCAGAGATTAATGTGGAATATTGTTAATCTTGACTATCACCTCACTTCACAAGGAAAAGGTATTTCAGCTTGGTGGGGCTGGGATTGGTGGTGGTGTGTTTTCACACACACGACACACACACCATTATTGCACACAATAAGCTCTAGCTTCCAGTAGAGCTCATCTTTGTCCCATTTCCCTGCTGATCCAGCACCATTTTTGAAAGCCCAGGTTAAATGTGTTTCCACCGCCCTTGTAGTGAGTGAGTTCCAGATAATGGCCTTTTTATGAAATGATTTTTTTCACATTCTTCTGCATCTTTTAACCATCACTTCAAACTAATGCTTCCTGTTCCTTGACATCTAATAGATTGGCTTCTTTCAATTTATTATACCTGAACCCAACTTGGTCTCATTCCTCTTTTTGGGAAAGGAATCTTTTCTAGTTTTCTGACAGTGTAGAAAGCATTGGGGGAAAGAATTTGATACTTTTAATTAAAAAAATGCTTTCAAAGTCAGCAACAGCAGTTTATCTTCAATGTTCATGAAAACTTCAGTCGCATTCACATCACATCAAGTTGCTGTCCTCATTCCAGATCTTCCACGCATGTGACTTCCTGCGATTGCTTTACTTCATCAGACTGCTGATGATGTTCTGTCAGACCTGACTGGTGCTCCACCACATCAATTTCATGCAGACAGTGAACAGGGCCTGCAGATGAGGGACTGTATTTGTGCTGTCTCAGAATTAGCACTTGCTTCAAATCCACTGGCCAGAGTTTCATTTAAGTTATTAAAGTTAGCAATTTGAGTATTCATTTCAAAGCACCATCTCTGAGCTAGCATGTTGTTGAGACATGGTGATTGATTCTGGATGTCTCAATTTGTTTTTCAGCAAACTACTTGTAAATTAGAACTGCTCCATTGTTATATTCTGGTAGATTAACTCTTAACATTACTTTGGTTATAAGCTGTCCTTTTTCAGAGATGATAAATCATTTGAATACTAAACTAAAGTTGGTGTCCATTTGGTTTAGTTTTCAAACCATCTAATGCAATTTATTTTCCCTCCCAAGGTCATTCGTATCCTGCTTATGAGCCCAGTGCTCCTCCGTATCCACCAGTCCAATCTCAGCAAGGTCCTTACCCACCGCCTCCACATCATTATGGGGCTCCTCCACCTGTTTCTTTTGGTACCTAATTTTATTTACCTTGTATTGGTGAATTGAAGATCAAAGATGGAGAAGGCTACCTTGTTTTCAACTTCATAAATCTTGTGCAAGTTAAATTTGGGGCATTCTAAAAGTACAAATAATCTGGAATAACATTTGTATTTTTCATATTCCAAATGATTATCGGCAGTGAATTCAGTATGGTCACTGTTGTACAGACAAGTAGAGCAGCAAACTTTTCAACAGGGTCATTCTAAGACAGCGGAATGATTAATAACCAGGTAATCAGTTGGTTAATGAGTTAAATATTAGTCTTGAAGGCTCCCCTTTACTACTTTGAACTATTCAGTATTATAAATTTGAATATATCATATCTATTCCCCTTACTGAGCAGCTTTGTCCCCTGGTTTGTGACTCTCCCACTGGTGAAAATGTTACAACATCTGTGCTGTCAAACTCCCTTGCGATTTTATATGTTTGAATGATGTCACCCTTTATTCTTCTAAGCTGCACGGAATATAGACCCAAACTGTCTTCCCTGTCTTGAAGGAATGATAGTCTCTTGGGAATTGGCCTCGTGAATATCTTTTGGATTGGCTCTGGTGACGTCATTCTTTTAGGTTAGGGGGCTAAAGCTGTGCCCAGTATTCCAGGTGTAACCTCAACTCTCCATGGAAAGTGTATTCTCAAACTCCAACCCCTTTGCAATGAAGGGCAATGTGAAATTTGCCTTGCTAACTACTTGTTGGACCTACCTGCTAGCATTTTGTAATCCATGTAATAGAACACGTATTACAAAACCCTGAACTTCACTTATTTAGAATGTCCCTCCATATACATGACCTTTGATTCCACTTATCAATTGATTACGTCACACTTGCTGAATCTATCTGTTTCCATTGCTGTAACAATGTAGCTTATCACAACACCTACTTCTACATGATTGGCAAACTTGCAAACCTTGCCTTTCGTTCCCTGTCAGACCATAAATTAAAATCTTAAAACCTTTGAGAGCCACAGCTAATCTCATGAGTGATGTTCCTACGGCCTGAAAAGGAACCATTGATTCTAACCTTTTATTTTTGTGACAGCCGGTTTGTACTCCATGGTAATACACTTCCTCCAACACCTGAGTGTGAAAGCAACATAAAGAAAAGAGCTCCAAAACTTCTCACAGGCTATAACCTTGGTGCTGCAATTCACCTGATTTGATTTTTGGGTTTACAGCTACATTTCATGCAACTTCATCAAAGGGATGGTGCTGTTAATCCAGTTCTTTTTCAAAATGGAAGTTTCCAGCCATTTTTGTTTCTGATGACCTGAGCAGCTGCATCTTTACTAGCCATTTTTTTCTACCAAGTAATGTAAAGATTAGTACTAGGTGCCGAAATTTCTCTGAAGATCTTGTGTCACACTTGAGAATTAACAACTTAAAATAGGATTAATAGTATTAATAGAGCTTTGTTTTGCTTTCTTGAGTCATAGAAAAGTACATCACAGAAGCAGACCCTTTGGCCCATCTAGCCCATGCTGAAACCATTTAAGCTGCCTACTCCCATTGTCCTGCACCAGAACCATAGCCCTCCATACCCCTACCATCCATGTACCTATCCATACATCACTTAAAGGTTGAAATCAAGCTTGCAAGCACCACTTGTGCTGCCAGCTCATTCCGCACTCTCATGATCTTCTGAGTGAAGAAGTTTTCCCTCATGGTACCCTAAACTTTTCACCTTTCACCCTTAACCTATGACCTCTGGTTGCAGTCCCACCTATCCTCAGTGGAAAAAGCTTGAAGAGAAATGACAGCTTTTAAGTTACTTAGTCCAATGAAACCCAGAAGGGAGCACCTTCAAGAAGGATCTGCGTGCTTTCCAGAACTGGTGTGAAAACTTAAATATGTCAGTGTGTTTCCATTAGTTCAAGGAAGACTGCAACCATGGACCTACAAATCTTAGAATAAAAGTGTTCCCTATAAGTTACATAATGTGAAACTTGTTGCCTCAAAAAACACATTATGCAACATGCACAAACAACTGGGAGAAAAAATTGCAGCAACATTTTCAGTGATATGATCGAAAAAGAATGCAGTTTTTTTTTGCGGTGCTTTCCTCCTTCTGTCTCACAAAAGATATCCTTATCAACCAGAACAGATTCAACATTCAGGAAGTTGTGCAGTTTAATTATGGCTCCATGTAACTTGACTGTAATTTAGTAAGTTCAGCAGTACAGAGCAAAATGTGTCCAATCAAGTGGTGACCATAAGACGCAGGAGCAGAGTTAGGGCATTTGGCTCTTCAAGTCTGCTGCACAATAACTCACGGCTGAGTTATTACCCCTGTTAATCTTATTCAAAGGTTCAAAGTACACTTATTATCGTCGGCCTTCTCCTCATAAACTTTGATGCCCTTACTAATCAGAAACTTATCAACCACCACCTTAAATCTACCCAATGACTTGGCCTCCACAGCTGTCTGTAACAATGAATTCCACAGGTTTACTACCCTCTGGTTATAAAAATTCCTCCTCATCTCTGTTCTAAATGGACGTCATATATTCTGGGTCCTTGCCCTCTTGTCCAAGACAACCCCACTGTAGGAAAAATTCTCTCCACATCCACTCTATCTAGGCTTTTCAGTATTTGATAGGTTTCAGTGAGGTTCTTCTCTTGATCTTCTAAACTCCAGCTAGTACAGGCCTAGAGCCACCAAATAATTATACGTTCACCCTTTCATTCCCGGTAACCTCCTCTAACCCCGGATGATTTTGAAGAGTCATTGGAAAATAAAGGAAGTTCAAAAGGTTGTTACTTTAAACTGTGATAAAACTGGAGATGATGTGTTCAGAAGATTTTGCAGAAGCCAAGAATGAGATACTAATCTTATAGACACTGCCATTTAAAAAAACATTGTTCATCAGAGTACAGGTCAGATAGTGTCAGCATATGACAACAAGGGATGGCAAATAAATTAAGTAATGAAGAATTTGTCCTCGTGCTCTTCCCTTGTTCTGTAAACTAGACTGAAAATGCAGACAAACAGTTGTCACGCAAACATTATAAGCAAGTGCAAAGAAAATTAAAACTACAAAAATACACAAGAAAACAATAATCTGGACCCCAATCCAATAGCTGTAGGAGTAGGACAACAAAAAAGAATGTTTGGGACTGATTTTTTTTTTATTTTGAAAACCGTTCACATGAGAGTTGATCAGGACATGAAATGTATTTTCAAACAAGTTTTAAAGACTAAACTTCAAATAATTTAGGAATTAATGAAGGAAACATATGCTTCTAGATGAATACATAACAATGTCCTTAGCAAACTTGCTTATCTTTAATTATTATGTGCACTATTCCTGGTAGAGTATTCCAAACCCATGGATAATGGAGATATCAGCCTTAAAGTTGCTCGATATTCCAGCATCATTTGAGCACTATATGAGATCTATAAATTGAGCAAAACTGAAGTTTGTTCTATTTTTCATCCTCTATTGACTGTTCTTTTTTGTTGGCCAGTGAAGTCTTGGGTAGTTTTTATAGCAAAGATAGTCTTAAGTCCTTAAAACAATAGGATTACTAATTGTACAATTCTATTAAGGATTCTTCAGTACCATGCAGAATTTGTATTTGCTTTTTATTTTGATTTGTGTGCTTGGAAAGACATTGGAGTTAACAGTGCTAATGTGCTAAGTAGCAGCAGCACTGCACTGTACTCTCCTTCAGAGCTTCTGTTAATATTCCAATTTGGAGAAAATGGGCATTTCACCTTTGCATCCCTCTGCAGGAGAAAGCTATTAGGAAATATGAAGTAACTTTTTATTGTGATTGGAAATTTATTTTTGTTTCTATATTTCTGTCCTGTGTATATATAGCAGGTCCTTATGCAGCTCAACCCAGTTATGTTGTCTATCATGGCAGTTCTCCCATGGTAAGTCACCAGACAGGTGTATCAACACAACCCCAGGCACAGTGGATGCAAGCACCAACTCCTATTCCTAACTGTCCATCAGGATTAGAGTACCTTACATTGGTGAGTGAGCATGTTATTCCTTCACGTTACAACCTGGAAGAGCCAACAACAACATATCTTTCAATGTCTTTCAGTAGATCATTATCTATGCTTTATAAAATATAATGAATGTTAGAGCGATACTTTGATAGTGCTAGATGACTTTGACCTTGTGTTTCCTTGAATGGAATCTTGGCTGAAAACCAGTCTGACTGCTGGCGTAGTGTGTCTTCCAGTTCCAATGACCTTCTGGTCAATACTTTTTAGTAGCTGGAATTGATCCTGTTCTAATTGGCATGAATTTCCCAAAATGGATCCCCACTTGGCAATTTTGGCCAGAAGTCACTTGTAGCTGTTCTAATAAGGGAGTGGTTTTGGAACTGGGATGAGAGCTCCTGCTTAGGTCAGAGTAGAGTATATTTGATTCATTTCCTGTCATTGCTTCACATGGCAGAGCTTGGTACCACTATTACCTGAAATGGATGTTACCTAGACACGCCATTTCCACCAGCAGTTCCTTTAGTTCGAGACTCCAGCATCAGTTTACTGTCTAGATATCCCCCAGCACCACAGTCCTTCAATTAATTAGAATTATTTAGAAACTAAGATGTTATGGAGAATTTGAAGAATATGAACTTTCTGTATTTTGTTGTGACACTTATCCTTTGTCTCAAAAGATGCATTGCATTGAGAGCTTGTTTTTAAAATATTGATGTAATTTATTGAACAGTAGTAGTGATAGGAAATGGTGCAATGTGTTGTCATCTTGTGATTGTTATTAAGTTTTTATTTGACATAGAATATAGTGCTTGTGCTGAAAAGTTTATTTTAAGATAACTCAAGTATTGAACTGGTATATTCTGCCCTTCACAGATAGACCAGTTACTTGTTCATCAGGTTACTGAGCTTATTGAAGGTGAGTGTAATTTGATTGAGTTTTTATTTAAATTATTGTGCTGAATAGATATTAGTTCTGCATTGATAATGTTTTTATATAGTTATATCATTGAAATGGATTTGTATAGAAATTTTTAGAAATTGGAACATTTTAAAGGTATTTGACATCCATCAGATCTTGAATTGGCATCTAATATGTTTGCAAAATAATTTGAATCCTAACAGAATTAATTAAAACATTATAAAATGGATTACTTAAGGTTGAGTAGACAGTTGTCTATTCCATGATGGATGCATCACGCCTTTTTGATATATCTGCTAAGACCCTGCTACATGGGATTGAAGTTTAATATTAAGTGTTTAACTAAAAATGAGAGCTTGATTTCAGGAACCATTTTAATTTTGAACTTGTTTAAAATAGTAATTAAATAGTGACTAAAAAATGTTCTTTTTCAGGAGGGAGAAGATGAGTTTACGTTTTGCCCTTCTGATTTCTGTCAATATTGGCTAGTTAGTTTGAATGGGAAAATTTATTATGCCATTAAAGAACTCTGAAGAATTCTTGAATGCATGTGATTAATTGTCTTTGCCATTCTCCCTCAGTCATTTTGTTCCATTCAAATGAATGGTTCCATGTTCCTGTCAAAGGTTCAGCAGGCATATTTTTCAGTGTCTTTTTTCCCATTAACTGACAATGCAAGGCATCTAAATGTTGGTGTCTAATTAGGAAATCACTATTGTGGGGATTGGTGGCCTTCAAGTTTGTAAGCAAATTCTGAACCTTTGCATTTAGAGGGTATGTGGACCTCTCAGCCTTTCTGTGGAGGATTATGTCCTTTAAAGTTCAAAATATGTTTACGTATACAACTTTGAGATTCATCTCCTTACAGGCAGCTACAAAACAAAGAAACCCAAAATAACCCATTTAGAAAAAAGACCGTCAAACATCCAATGTGCAGAGACAAACAACAAATCAGCAAACTATAAAAAGCAACCAAATAGTGCCTTTTGTTTATGTTCTCATGATTTCCAGGCTTATCTGTTTGGAACAAAGTTAAAATGAGGGCAAAAGACAGCTGCTGTTATGAGCCGCTTAACTTAATCTACGGGCTTTACTACAATGGGCCAGTGTCCTCAGCACAACTGTCCACAGATGCCTTGTACTGACTTTCCCACATTCTTAAGGTCAGAAGTGAGAGTGCTTGCTGTGTTCAGTTCTGTTCAGAAGTCCTCTGGTGAAGCAAAACCCGATGAGCACCCAGCATTGGTCTGTCTGTCTGTATCTATCCAATCAGCTGTCTATCTATCTATCTATCCAATCTAATCTATCCCATGTGGAATAGGCCCTCTGGCCCTGCGAGCCGTGCTCCCAAGCAACCCCAGACAACCCCAAATTAAGCCTAATCAATTTATAATGACCAGTCTCTGGTCAATTTACAATGACCAGAACTTCCAACGCTCTGAGTTGTAACAGTGTCGCAGTAACCGCTGCACCATTGTTACACTGTTGCAAGTTTTGTTTGCGCAAACAGGTGCTAGGCAATATCCATCTCGACTGAGAGATAGTCCAACTAGGTCTTGGCAGTTGGTGGCAGTATTTATTTTAAATCCCAAAATAATGAGAACTTGAGGTTGTTTGTTGACCAAAGATGTAACTTAACCAACACAGATACATTGCTGCTTGAGGTTGTTAGAGGAATAATCGTCTTGTGATGGTCAACTTTTACCTTCAATTAGAGTATAAAGAGACAATGTTCATTTGCCAGGTGAGATTAGCACCAACAATACACAAGACTCTTGACAGCATCTGGGTCTGTGACTTTCTGAGCTGACATTCCATACACCAGTTTACTTACTAAGATTTCTTCCTGGCATCCCCCCGCGAACATGTTTTGTCTACCATTAGAGGGTCAGTGGTAGCAAGCACATAGATGCAAGCCTCCCTCCAAACTTCACTGCTTGGGCACAGTGCTGGAACTGGATATGTGACTCCAGCTGTTTCTGAAGGTGCCTCTCTTGTCACCCTTTAAAGGGCCAATACTGTGTATATTAGCCTTGTGAGCAGTGTTCATAGCCTGGCGAGGGTAAATGATAATTTTCATAATTGAGCTACCTTTGATCTGTCTTTTGAAGTGTGGTATTTTGTTTTTCAGCCTTAATAGGGTATGAGACCAAAAACAAGTATGAAGTAAAAAATGGCTTGGGGCAGAGAGTTTATTACGCAGTTGAAGACAGCGAATTGTGTAATCGAATATGTTGTGGATCTAATAGGGCATTTATCATAAAGATTTTGGATAACATGGGACAAACCGTCATGCACCTTGTGCGCCCTTTAGGATGTGGATCTTGTTGCTGCCCTTGTTGCTTACATCAGGTGAGTGTACAATAAAATAGAGGTGATGGTTGTATCTGAAGCTGTTTCTGTTCACTTCTCTTCATCTGTTTTATTTTTAAACATGCCCTCTTTAGTGATCCACTGCCCTTTTTTTTGTTTCCTACCAAAGTCCAGATGCTTTTGAAAATTTTATGTACTGGAGTCCTTTATTCTGAGGAATCAGTTTTTAATACCAGCTGAAATCTTGAAATGGAGTTTAGCTATAACAATTCAATCATGATTTTTCAGGGTTAGGTGGTGCAGGAGATTCTTGAAGATTCTTCCCATAGAATACATAATTTAATTTCAATGTTGCTTTACCCCTGAAAATTCATTGGCCTGAAATCTTTCTACCTGTTTAAAAACTCATGAGTGCACAGAAGAATTACTACAATTCCAGTAGGCAATTATACCAAACACTGGGGTCATTCTGAAAAATATCACAAAGTTAACCAGTTTCTCAAACAACTCAATATTTCAAAGTAACACACACAAAATGCCTGAGGAACTCAGAAGGTCAGGCAGCGTGTATGGAAACGAATAGATGGCCGACGTTTCGCGCTGGCTGAGAAAGGAGGGGTGAAGATGCCAGAGTAAAAATGTGTGGGGGGGGAGGTTGGGGAAGGAGACTAGCTGGAACGTAATAGGGGTGAAGTGGATGGAAAAGGTCAAGGGCTAGAGAAGAATGAATATGTCAGGTGAGGAGAATGGACCGTGGCAGAAAGGGAAGAAGGAGAGGACCGGGGTGAGTTTGGTGAGAAGAGGTAAAAGTTTAAGTGGGGAATAAAGGGGAGGGGGGGAATTTGTTTACTGAAAGGAGAAATCTATATTCATGCCATCAGGTTGGGGGCTACCCAGATGGAATATAAGGCATTGCTC
Source organism: Mobula birostris (assembly GCF_030028105.1). Taxonomy (NCBI): domain Eukaryota; kingdom Metazoa; phylum Chordata; class Chondrichthyes; order Myliobatiformes; family Myliobatidae; genus Mobula; species Mobula birostris. The sequence goes on along the minus strand of NC_092376.1, from coordinate 76,273,550 downwards.
CTCCACCCTTAGGATGGCCTCATTTTGGCTCAAGAGGAGGCCATGGATTGACATGTCGGTCCATATATTTCAAATATGGATCCCTTGTTGAAACTAAACTTAGTGACAGAGTCAACATTAAGAATACTCTATTGTACTAAGTGCTCTTCAAGGAAGATAGTGCTGTCTTTGAATGACTAGTAAGTTTTTTGAAGCTGAAGTTTATAAACTCCAGGTGCAGAATATTTTGATGAAGAGGTGTGGTGGTGTTTGTTTCTCCACTCTGTTTACTATACAGCTTTGTGTTAACCAGATAATCGGGTGACTGTTCCAAAGGAAAGAAACTCAAAGTTGTGACAGAGGAAGATTGTGAAGTTCGAATAACTGCAGCATCATGATTCACAAAGTTCCTCTGTCCAAAATTGGTTACAGAAATCTGTCTGAGAACCAAATAAATGAGTTAAATAATATATATTATCCTGACCAATTCAGGGGAACACATTCCTTTCCTATTCTCAACATCAGTCAAAACTGCTACTATTAGACTCATCGTACACTTTGGCCAGGTAGTAAGTGCGGTCATATTATAGAAAATAAAATGCCTCAGGAAGAGACTTTTAAGCCCACAATATATGTGTCAACCATGATGACAAATTAAACTAATTCCAGCTGCCTGCACATGTTCTGTATCCCTCCATTTCCTGCCTAATTGCCTCTTGGAATGTTGCAATTATATCTGTTTAGACCATCTCCCTTGGCAACATGGTCCAGGCATCAACCACATTGTGCATTAAAAAAATCAAACTGGAGACAGCAGAAACAGAATAGTGAGGCCACACTTGGAGAATTGTGTGCAGCTTTAAATGCCTGGCAATAGGAAGAATGTCATTGAGCTAGAAGCAGTGCAGAAAAGATTCAGTGACTGTTGCTGGGACTGGAGGACATGGATAATCAGAGACTTGATAGGATGGAGCTTTTTGTCTTGGTACCTGGGAGACTGAGGACTTTAGAAGTCTGTAAAATTCGATTAGCGTGGATCAGGTGAAGGGCCACAGTATTTCTCTCAGGTTAGAGTAGTCTAAAACTGCAGAACACGGATTTAAGATAAGAATGGAAAGATTTGAAGACAACCTGAGGAGCAACCTTTTCCACACTGAGATGGTTATATGGAGTGAGGTGCTACAGAAAGTGGCAATTGCATGCTTATAAGATATTTGGATATGGGCAGAAAAAGGGATTTAGACTAGAGGAATATAGGCCAAATATGTTAATAATTAATGAAGACAACTTGGTCAGCATGGAGAGTTGGGGTGAAGGGCCTGTCTTCATGCTGTATAACTCTGTGATGCTATGACATTAAAGTTGCCCACTGCAATAACCCTGTTGATCTTTACATCTTTCCCTGATCTTCCTATGTATTTATTTCACTAGCTCTTGCTGACTGTTGTGTGGCGTGTAGCGATGTAATCCCATCTTTCTGATTGCACCTTTCTTGTTTCTGACCTCTTACCAATATTGCCACCCTGGTTGACTTCTCTGGGATGTCCTCACTAAGCTGTGATGTTCCCCTGTCAGTGTTGCAGTTCCCCCACTTCTCTCTCTGTTGTGTCTGAAATTCAGTTTAAAAAAAAATAACAACCAAAACCAGGCAGTCATCCACCTCTTTCCTGAAACAGAATTGTGACCTTCGTTATTGTCTGGAAACCTGTTCCAGAGCTCAATGGGCAAATGTCCTTCATTTTGATGAAGGATCAAATGATCTGAGGAAAGGCCTCCAACATCCCATGGACAAGAGCTGGGTTAATTGGCTAAGCAAGTGGAGGGAAGTAGTAAAAGAACCGGACGGGAGTTGATAGGCACAGGAAAGGGAAGAGGTAGTGTCCTTGGGAAATAAAGAGGAAATGGGACTGCTGTGATTGCTCTTCTGGGAACACGGATGGACCAGATAGAATGATGCTTAATAAGGACAGATTTCAATGTCTAAATGTTTTGGATGACATTCTGGAATTGATGCTTATTATGAACAGAAGGAAACAATTGCTTGAATTTGCCTGGTGGCCAGTTTCCCCCTTCATCTTCATCTAGATCAGGGGTTCCCAACCTTTTCTATGCCATGGACCAACACTATTAAGCTAGTTGGGAACCCCTGAACTAGATCAATAATATGGATTCCAGAACATGGGATGCTTAGACTATCATTTCTCATGGTGACAGTGTCTCATACTTACTTAAAAAAATACTTGCAATTAGTCAGTCACACTGTTTAATGAAAATGGACTTGTCACCCACAAACTGAAATAAGACCTGGAAATTGTAATGGTCTCACCTGCACTGAGCTTAGAATCAGAATCAGGCTGTGAAAGTTGTTGTCTTTGCAGCAGCAGTACAATGTAATACGTAATAATGGAGAAAAAAATCTGCGAATTACAGTAACTATATATAACATAGTTAAATAAGTAGTGCAAAATTCAAAAAAATAGTGATTAGTGTTCATGGGTTCAATTGTCCATTCAGAAATTGGATGGCAGAGGGGAAGAAGGTGTTCTTGATTCATTGAGTGTGTGCCTTCCAGCTCCTGTACCTCTTCTCTGGTAACAATGAGAAAAGGGACCATCAGAGAAAAATTACCATCATGAAATAAAGAATGAGATAAATACATGGGATTGAGTTGAAAGCTAAAATAACATAAATTTAAATAGCATTTTCAAAATGCTCTTCATTCTGAGGGAATGGCAACTCGCGTATAAGAATGGGATTTTCTACTCCCAGCTAATTATGCCTAAGTAACCACTGCATGTCGCCCAGTAAACTGCATGCTTAAAGTTGCTGGATGACTGTACCACTTTCATAGACTCCTAGCAAAACAAAATAAGTTTGAGGGTAGTCCTTGGGCATCAAAATAGGAAGGGTGCTAGGCAGAGGGAGGGATAAAGGAGTCAATGTGTAGGATGCTGAAACCATTGGTCAGTAGGTTAAACATGTGAGAATTGAGTCTGGTGACTCAGTTCGCAAGAGTTGCAGAATACCAAATAATAAATGTTGGTGTTACCTGGCTAGGTATGAGGAGTGACCCCATGGGTGTGTCACAGTGACCGAAAATCCCACATGTTTGTAGATGTGCTAGACAGTGTACAACTGAAAGCATCTGTTCTCAGTGTGTCACATTTTCGGAGTCCTTGTGATAAGTTTTTGGGAAGTAGTGTTTCTGTTCCACATCCCAGAGCGTCCTACTTATTTTGATGCATGCAAAAGACTGCAGACTTCAGAAGCAATATGCTATCAACATATTCAATATTATTAAATATTTAATAAAATTAATATTTGGAATAATGTTTTGTGAACTGAAGCTTCTCATTATTTCTTTGTAATTTGCATAAGCAAATACAAATGTCTGAAGAAAGATCGAGGAAATTAAGAATTCCTACTCTTGACAAAGAAATGATTCTAATATGTGTTCAGCATGAGCAACAAGGTGGAAAATTGGTTGGGATATTTGGAGCTTAGGTCAAGTTTCAAGGAAATGTTATAATATCAGTAGAACTCAGAGCTGAGTCAGATTATGGTTGGAAATAACCAGAGAAGATGGACTGTAAATCTGAGTATTTAATTGGTGCAAATGTAGTTGCATCTAATCATGGGTATGAGAACATTTGTTTTTCGTATTAAGTTTATTAATCTTTGTACTCCTGCATAATTAATATTTTAATATTCAGCAGTGATTAAGTGATATTTTCTCTTGCAGATGGAGGTTCAAGCACCACCAGGAAAAGCTATTGGCTACATTGTCCAGGAATGGCATCCTTTTATACCCAAAATGAGCGTCCTGAATGAAAGGCGTGAAACAGTATTGAAAATTAGAGGTCCCTGCTTGACAATGAGTTGTTTTGGTGATGTAAACTTTGAAGTAAGTTCATGTACTGTATAAGATCCCTTCTCGTTCCTTTAATGAGGATATGTTCAACTATCTCAACCTTCAATCACCAACCCTTCATCCAGAACTTAGCTTCTGAATCTTCTCTACAATGTTTCCAATGCAAGTATATCCTTAAATAGGGTGACCAAAACTTTGTGCAATATTCTAGTTATGCTTTCATTCTAGATTCCTGTACAGTTGCATCAAAGTATCTATCTTTTGTACTACTTGCAACAAAGTCTGACATCTAACAGAACCCCCATGTCCTTCACTGTCCACAGTGAGTGCCACTTAAAACCCAGTCCTGATGCCAGACCATAAACTGCTGGAGCCTGGTGTATCTTTCTCCATGTCATCCAAACTTTTAATCTAATTTTAATGTGTAATTGTACCAATTGGTGCTTGGGGTTCTGGCATTATAACACACCGTACTCCGTCCTCTTCCTTGTTGACCTCTACTGCCATCTTATTTTTCTCTTGGTTGTACTGATGGAAAGGAGATGACAAAATAATGAGGCGGGTGGTGGATGTGGGTGTTCTTTCCCAATACTTTGCCAAGATCAGGCTGACTGGAGGTCCATGTACTGTATGATATGAATCATATTCAAGGAAATGTAGCAGTGTTTGGATTAATAAAGATGCGTACTCTTCACAAAAGGAAATATTAAATGCACTTGAAAAATACAATGAGTGTGGCTGACCGGTTTCATATATCCTCTGAGATGTCTGCCTTCGTGGTTCCTCTGCCATTGGAGCAGTGGTTGGTCTCCAGCCAGGTGAGGTGCTTCAGTTAAGGGTCTCTCACGTGGGTCAATTTCTGTCTGGGTGAATGGTCTCTGCCTGAAATGTCAGCCGTTTATTCCCCTCCATAGATGTTGCTTGACCTGCTGAGTTCCTCCAGCAATTAGCGTTTGCTCTGCAGAATCTCTTGTGTTTACAAGCAGATTTCTTTATTGCTGTCTAGGGCTGAATGAAGGACCTGTTCCTCATCCTACATTTAGAGGGATATGTGTTTGTGATTTTTGTGCTTTCATCACTTGTCTTGACATATTTTGAAGTTGCTATATGTCTTGTGGTGCTGCTCCAATATGCTGGGTTAGCACTGCTGAAGATTATTTAGGCCACTGAATTCTAGGTTCTTGTGTTGTCTTTTGGCTCCCTGCACACAGGACTTCCGCTGATGTTCATTTCACTGACAACTTCAGTACCTTTTTGCAAATTGTAGAGGTGCTTCTTTTTTCCTGCTCTCTGGCAGGTATCTACCTCTGATAACCAAGGATGTAATTGTAACCGCTCAACATTAGGATGTGAACTGTGATCGGATATTGCCAATTTAATGCCAGTAACATAAGAATCAATGAAAGTTGGCAGGGAGCAATTGATAGTTATTCTTACATTGGGAATGAAATTATTTTGTTGTTTCCTCATAGGTTGTAAGCCCGGATGAGGCCACTGTTGTTGGAAAGATATCGAAGCAATGGTCAGGTCTTGTACGTGAATACTTCACAGATACTGATAACTTTGGAATTCAGTTTCCTATGGATTTGGATGTTAAAATTAAAGCTGTTCTCCTTGGAGCAAGCATATTTGTGGTAAGTGGAAATAACAAAAGAGTTGAGGAGGGAGGAGTGGTAAGTGAGATTCATCCCCCTTAGCTTGATAATGCTAATATTTCTGGGATGAGATATGTCAGTAATTTTGGGTGAGAGTATGCATCTATGTCAGTAGATTTAAGTTGCATGATTTCAATCTTTTCCAGACCTGTTATAGTACAGGAGGTTACCACTTGGCCATTCATCTGTGTGGGCTAGTATAATAGATCAAACCCATCAGCCACATTTCTCTCTTCTCCCACCCCCACCACTGTTTCTCCCAAACTGTGTAAAATATCCGCTCTAATTACCCATCAGATTTTTATGAAGGTGTAGATCAATAATGTTTTACTCGGCACTTAGAAGCAGTAAACTTCAGGATGTACACGGATGGTGTTTTTCAAAAAAAAAATCATCATTGCATCCTGTTTGTATCTTCTGTCCATAATTATGGGAAAACTTTCCTCTATTTAGCTTTTATCTAAACCATTTGCAATTTTGTATGGCTCTATTCAATATCCTTTAAACCTTCTTTGATTCACAGAGCATAGGTGTAGTTTCTCCATGCTGGCATAGCTAATATCCATTACAAACTGGTGAATATTTACTTCATCCTTTCCGGGATTGACCAGAAGCCTTCCTATCTGATACCAGCGTCCTGCACTAGCTCAAAATGTTTGCTCTGCTTTTGTAGTCTGTGCCTTCTGTTTAAGGTTCTCAGGATCCCCTATACTTGAACCATTTTCTCAAAGTGTCAATTTAAAGGATTTGTACACCCAAGTCCTGCTGTTCCTGCACAACTTTCAAAGCTCTGCCATGCAGTATATATTGTCTCTTACTGCTTTTTCTGCCAATGTATTTCAGTTTACTCTGGCTAAATTACATGTAGTGCTTGAATACACTTCCAGCCAGTTTATATGTGCTGCCTTGCAGCTGATTATGACTTTCCTCACTGTTTACCACACACCAAAGCTGCATTTCACCCATTAATTCATGGCCATGTCTAAGTTATTAAAGTAATCTTTCTTTCAAAAATACTCGGGTGTAGCGCTGAAACTTAACGACCGGCATTTATTGTCTGAAAAAACAATTGTTCTCTGCTCTGGGTTACCACTTAGTTTTAGTGGGCCCACAAAGATCAAATATGATTACTTCCACTGGTTTTGTGGGTTTCAAGGTGGCCGTTGAGACCAGTATGGTAACTGGGGACTCCTTTACAAATGGGGAAGGTGGTGACTGATGGGGGTGAGAGGAGATGAGATGGATCACTTCTGCAGCTTGTTCTGGGCCTTTATGCTCCCTGTATGTGGCCTTGAGACTCCTAATGCTTCTCAAATGGGCCTCCTCCCCTGTAAGTGATCATGTGCTAGGAATTCCCCAGAGCTATGAGTGATGTTGCATTGCTTCAGGGAACTTTTAAGTGCATCTTTGAGTCATTTTCTGTCCGTGTCTTGCAACCTCTTTCTATGGTGGAGCTCTGAATAATATGTGTTTCAGGATTCTGGTGTTGAACATGAAAGGAATGCAGCCATGTTGGCAGGTGAGTATAATTATGGAATCAAAAATAAGATATCAGTCTAGGAGAGGACACACTTGTGGTTTTCCTTATCCTTCTAGTGAATTTTAAGGATTTTGTGTATGAATGCTGTTTTTCTGGAGACTTGACATGCCTGCCTGTTGTGCTCAGCAGTGGATAGTGGTGGGGATCACTGCTGCCAAGTAGACCTGGTTTAAGTCAGTTTTCTATCAATACAGCTGGTAACCTTTAATTTCCAGCCATGTGAGGTTGTTGGGAAAGGGAGGATCGGGGTAAATTTTATCAAACTTTTCATTGAAAATGTGCAGAGGTATGTTCTCCGGAATTCCTTTCTTCCTCTTTGTGACATTAGCAAAAGAAAATTAATGCTGAACAATTTACCTTAAAACTGTGCTGGTGCTCCTTTATCAACGCAAATCTTTTCGACTAACTGTTATTGTTTGTCCTGATTTATTGTTTTGAAAAGTTTTGCCACAACTGAGATTAAACTGGATGGCAAGAAGTTGCCATTCATGTACATAAAGGTTCGCAAGGACAAGTGTGATATATGTGCCACTTTCCAGTCCTTTGGCACATGTCCCACATCCGACGTCCAAGGAGGAACTGAAAGTTATTGTAAGATCTTCAGCAGTATATATTTGCACATCACCAGGCAAACTAGGATGCATTCCATTCACATCTACTGATGTTGCTTTAAGCACAGCCAGCCCCTGTGCCTCCTTATCAGTTTGCACTGAACAAGTCATTTCTACTTCCTCCCCTTCTACTGAGATCTAGGCAGCATCCTGTCTCTCAGAAAAGAGAGATACAAAGTATTCATTTAGTACTTCAGTTGTATCTTCAGTTTAAATATTGAACTTTCTTTTTGTTGGTCTCAGCCACCACGTAACTAAGGGGAACTTTTTCAGAGTTTATTTTTGATTTGAACTTATTCTGTTCCTTGATCTTTACTCATTTTATCTTGGTTCTCACTTCCCTTCTTATTATACTCCTGCAGTCACAGAACACAGAAGCAGGTCTTCAGTCCACACAAACTACTAAGAACACATTCACACTACAGGTTCTCTCCTAGGTTATGAATGCCTGACTTCTTCATGCTTACACAATGTCCATAAGACCATAAGACAAAGGAGCAGAAGTCGGTCATTCGGCCCATTGAGTCTGCTCCGCCATTTTATCATGAGCTGATCCATTCTCCCATTTAGTCCCACTCCCCCGCCTTCTCACCATAACCTTTGATGCCCTGGCTACTCAGATACCTATCAATCTCTGCCTTAAATACATTCAATGACTTGGCCTCCACTGCCGCCTGTGGCAACAAATTCGATAGATTCACCACCCTCTGACTAAAAAATTTCTTCACATTTCTGTTCTGAATGGGCACCCTTCAATCCTTAAGTCATGCCCTCTCGTACTAGACTCCCCCATCATGGGAAACAACTTTGCCACATCCACTCTGTCCATGCCTTTCAACATTCGAAATGTTTCTATGAGGTCTCCCCTCGCTCTTCTAAACTCCAAGGAATACAGTCCAAGAGCGGACAAACATTCCCATTCCCAGAATCATTCTAGTGAATCTTCTCTGTACCCTCTCCAACGTCTGCACATCACTTCTTAAATAAGGAGACCAAAACTGCCAACAGTACTCCAAGTGAGGTCTCACCAGCGCCTTATAGAGCCTCAACAGCACATCCCTGCTCCTATACTCTATTCCTCTAGAAATGAATGCCAACATTGCATTCGCCTTCTTCACTACCAACTCAACCTGGAGGTTAACCTTAAGGGTATCCTGTACGAGGACTCCCAAGTTCCGTTGCATCTCAGAACTTTGAATTCTTTCCCCATTTAAATAATAGTCTGCCTGTTTATTTCTTCTGCCAAAATGCATAACCATACACTTTCCAACATTGTATTTCATTTGCCACTTCTTTGCCCATTCTTCCAATCTATCCAAGTCTCTCTGCAGGCTCTCCGTTTCCTCAGCACTACCAGCCCTTCCACCTATCTTCGTATCGTCAGCAAACTTAGCCACAAAGCCGTCTATTCCATAATCCAGATCGTTGATGTACAATGTAAAAAGAAGCGGCCCCAACGCGGACCCCTGTGGAACACCACTGGTAACTGGCACCCAACCAGAATAGGATCCCTTTATTCCCACTCTCTGTTTCCTGCCAATCAGCCAATGCTCTATCCACGTATGTGACTTTCCCGTAATTCCATGGGCTCTTATCTTGTTAAGTAGCCTCATGTGTGGCACCTTGTCAAAGGCCTTCTGAAAATCCAAATATACAACATCCACTGCATCTCCCTTGTCTAGCCTACTTGTAATTTCCTCAAAAAAATTATTATAGGTTTGTCACGTAGGATTTTCCTTTAAGGAATCCATGCTGGGTTCTGCCTATCTTGTCATATGCCTCCAGGTATTCTGTAACCTCATCCTTGACAATCGACTGCAACAACCTCCCAACCACCGGTATCAAGCTAACAGGTCTATAATTTCCTTTTTGCTTCCTTGCCCCCTTCTTAAATAGCGGAGTGACATTTGCAATCTTCCAGTCCTCCGGAACCATGCCAGAATCTATCGACTTTTGAAAGATCATCGCTAACGCCTCCGCAATCTCCACAGCTACTTCCTTCAGAACACGAGGGTGCATTCCATCTGGTCCAGGAGATTTATCTACCTTTAGACTACTCAGCTTTCTGAGTACTTCCTCTGTCGTAATTGTGACTGCGCACACTTCTCTTCCCTGCCACCCTTGAGTGTCCGGTATACTGCTGATGTCTTCCTCAGTGAAGACTGATGCAAAATACTCGTTCAGTTCCTCCACCATCTCCCTATCTCCCATTACAATTTCTCCAGCATCATTTTCTATCGGTCCTATATCTACTCTCACCTGTCTTTTACTCTTTATATACTTGAAAAAGCTTTTAGTATCCTCTTAGTTTCCTTTTGTAGGGTTTTAACAACTTCCCAACCCTCTGTCTTCTTACTAATTTTTGCTTCCTTGTATGCCCTCTCCTTTGCTTTAACTTTGGCTTTGACCTCTCGTCATCCACGGTTGCATCCTTTTTCCACTCGAAATTTCTTCTTTTTTGGAATATACCTGTCTTGCACCTTCCTCACTTCTTGCATAAACTTCAGCCACTGCTGTTCTGCCGTCTTTCCAGCCAGTGTCCCCTTCCAGTCAACTTTGGCCAGTTCCTCTCTCATGCCACTGTAATTTCCTTTACTCCACTGAAATATCGACACATCAGATTTAGGCTTCTCTTTTTCAAATTTCATAGTGAACTCAATCATGTTATGATCATTGCCTCCTAAGGGTTCCTTCACCTCAATCTCTCTAATCACCTTTGGTTCATTACACAATGCCCAATCCAGTACAGCCGGTCCCCTAGTGTGCTCAACAACAAGCTGTTCTAAATGTCCATAAATAATTTTTAGGGAAGCCGCCCTATAGATACTTTCAGCCGGGTAGGAGCAGGGATTTTCAATGTGCCTTCTTTCCCTAACCCACTAACTACAACGATTGGGGGCTGGTCAAACAGAACTGGAACCATTGGGTGGACTTGCTCACTCACTCGATCAGATGTTGGCTGGCTGCCTGCTTCCAGGTTTTCTAATTGTTTCTTTACAGACTTACATTGACTTTGCCAGGCATTCTTGTAAAACAAAGTTTCTACTTTTAGTTTTTTCCATTACTAACCTAATTCTCATGATCTGCTGATTGCTGCCGTCTCACCGATAATTTGCTCACTTCCCCCACTTCTCTCTCCTCCGCCCCCCCCCCCCCCCCCATAAAACCTATCCAGTACAGCTTCTTGCCTTATTGGGTCAGAAACATCTGAGGTGTTTCTACCGGCACATTCAGAAAGTCAACCTCTCCTTTGTTCTTTTTTTAAATATTGTTCCAGTCATATTGGAGTAAGTGAAAATTAATCCAGTAACATCAATCAGCCATTCTTACATGTCTGTCATTCCCCTGAGTTTTTTCACCTCCTTGTTATGCACCTCCCTCCCCAAATCACTCCCTCCCCGAATCACTCCCTCATCCAGAAGTTCCTCCTTTCCATGTTGCTTGAGTGCTTTTTTCCTCGTCTAATGGAACGTATTCTATTTTATACTCATAAGGTCTGTTTGGAGGGGAACCTGATCCTTAGGGATTCATGACAAAATTTTAAAAAATCTGTTATCCTTAACCACTGAAAATACCACACCATATTTTTATCTTTCTGCTTTCCTTTTGCATCCCATATTGGGCAGCCCCAATATATTTTGTCTACAGTTAAGTTATGTATAAAGTAAAGCAATACACACAGAATGATGGAGGAACCCAGTACGTCAGGCAGCATCCATGGAAATGAACAAACAGTTGACACTTTGGGTTGAGATCCTTCTTCAGGACTGGAATGGAAGGGGGAAGGTGCCAGAATAAAAAAAAAAAGTGAGGAGGGGAAGGAGGGTAGCTGGAAGGTGATAGGTGAAACCATGTGGCTAGGAAAGGTGTAGAGCTAGAGAGAGAAATCTGATTGGAAAGCAAGGACAGCAGAAAGGGAAGGACAGGCATGGTGGGGAGGTGATAGGCAGGTGAGAAGAGGTAAGAGGCCTGTGTATGAAATAGACGAAGGGAAGGGGAGAGAATTGTTTTTACGAGAAGAAGAAATTGATGTTCATGCCTTCAGGTTGGAGGTTACCCAGATGGACTATAAGGTGCTGCTCCTCCACCATGAGTATGCCATCATCATAGCTCAAGAGGAGGCAATGGACCAACACTCCTGGGAAGTTCTGCTTTTGCTGGATGGAGTGGAGGTGCTCGATGAAGCAGTCCACCAATTTATGATGACACAATAGAGGATCCCAGCAGATGTGCGTGTGAAGTGTTGCCTCACCTGAAAGGACTGTTTAGGGCCCTGAATGGAGGTGAGGGTGGAGGTGAAGGGCAGGTGTAGCAGTCTGACCGCTTGCATGGATCTGTCGTGCTCCCTTTGGGCAATGTGAACGTTCCGGAGTTATAATTGGCATCAAGTTTCCAAAAGTGTACAGCAACCTAAAATAAATCCCTTTAAATAGCTATAGAATGTGAACTTCTGGTTAGTCTGGTGTTTAGTAAGTAGGTTAACTAGCAGCTGAATGTGGCGGTGAGGCATATCTGAATTCGAATCCAGTCTACATCAGAAAAGGCAGGACGCTAAGTAATGCTTCCAGCTTCAAGTGTAATCTCAGCATGTTCTCCTAATGCCAGCGGAACTGCATTTAACCTTGCATCAGAAAACAGATAACAGATATTCATAGTCATAGTAGTAGTAATAGTCATACTTTATTGATCCCAGGGGGAAATTGGTTTTTGTTACAGTTGCACCATAAATAATAAATAGTAATAGAACCATAAATAGTTAAATAGTAATATGTAAATTATGCCAGTAAATTATGAAATAAGTCCAGGACCAGTCTAACGGCACAGGGTGTCTGACCCTCCAAGGGAGGAGTTTTTGATGGCCACAGGCAGGAATGACTTCCTATGACGCTCTGTGCTGCATCTCGGAGGAATGAGTCTCTAGCTGAATGTACTCCTGTGCCCACCCAGTACATTATATAGTGGATGGGAGACATTGACCAAGATGGCATGCAACTTAGACAGCATCCTCTTTTCAGACACCACCGTGAGAGTGTCCAGTTCCATCCCCACAACATCACTGGCCTTACGAATGAGTTTGTTGATTCTGTTTGTGTCTGCTACCCTCAGCCTGCTGCCCCAGCATACAACAGCAAACATGATAGCACTGGCCACCACAGACTTGTAGAACATCCTCAGCATTGCCCGGCAGATGTTAAAGGACCTCAGTCTCCTCAGAAAATAGAGACGGCTCTGACCCTTCTTGTAGACAGCCTCAGTGTTCTTTGACCAGTTTATTGTCAGTTCGTATCCCCAGGTATTTGTAATCCTCTACCATGTCCACACTGACCCCCTGAATGGAAACAGGGGTCACCGGTACCTTAGCTCTCAGGTCTACCACCAGCTCCCTAGTCTTTTTTATCACCGGAGTGGCCGCTGCGCGCTGCGTCGCGTCGCCATCTTCTCCTCTTCTATGTACAGTGGAAGGTAGAAGTTTACATACACCTTAGCCAAATACATTTAAACTCAGTCTTTCACAATTCCTGACATTTAATCCTAGAAAACTTTCCCTGTTTTAGGTCAGTTAGGATCACTACTTTATCTTAAGAATGCGAAATGTCAGAATAATAGTAAAGAGAGAATGATTTATTTCAGCTTTTATTTCTTTCATCACTTTCCCAGTGGGTCAGAAGTTTACATACACTTTGTTAGTATTTGGTAGCATTGCCTTTAAAGCTGAAATAAATCATTCTGTCTACTATTATTCTGACATTTCACATTCATAAAATAAAGTAGTGATCCTAAGACAGGGAATGTTTTCTAGGATTAAATGTCAGGAATTGTGAAAAACCTGAGTTTAAATGTATTTGGCTAAGGTGTATGTAAACTTCTGACTTCAACTGTATGTATATGTAATATATGTGTGTGTGTATATATACACACAGAAATAATATATATTTTAAAAAGTGAGGTAGTGTTCATGGGTTTAATGTCCATTTAAGAATCATGTGGCAGAGGGGAAGAAACTGTTCCTGAATCACTGAGTGTGTGCCGTCAGGCTTCTGTACCTCCTTCCTGATGGTAACAATGAGAAGAGGGCATGTCCTGGGTGATGGGGGTCCTTAATAATGGACATTGCCTTTCTGAGGTACTGGTCCTTGAAGATGTCTTGGGTACTATGGAGGCTAGGTGGAAGTGACTAATTTTACAACCTTCTGTAGCTTTCAGTCCTGTGCAGTTGCACCCCCGCCCCCCATTACCAGAAAGTGATGCGGACTGTCAGAATGCTGTCCACAGTACAGCTATGGAAGTTTTCAAGTGCTTTAGTTGACAAGCCAAATCTCTCCAAACTCCTAATGAAATGTAGCTGCTGTCTTGCCTTCTTTAGACATCAAGATGCTCTTTATCGACTATAGCTTGGCATTTAATACCATCATCCCCTCAAAACTAATCAATAAACTTCAAGACCTTGGCCTTAATATCTCCCTGTGCAATTGAATCCTTGCAGATCCCAGTTCGGAATGGCAACAAACTTCCTTCACAATCTCTATCAGCACATGTGCACAAGGCTATGTGCATAGACCCTGATCTACTCACTTATACTGAGGGTTGTGTGGCTAAGCACAGCTCCAATGCCATATTCAACTTTGCTGATGACACCACTGTCCTTAGCTGAATCAGAGGTGGTGATGAATCAGCATATAGGAGGGAGATTGAAAATCTGGCTGAGTAATGCCACAACAACAACCTCTTAATGTCAGCAAGATCAGGGAGCTGATTATTGACTTCAGGAGGAGGAAGCTAGAGGTCCATGAGCCAGTCCTCATCAGGTGATCAGAGATGGAGAGAGTCGGAAACTTTAAATAGCTCAGTGTTATCATTTTGGTGAACCTGTTCTGGGCACAGCACTTAAGCACAATTATGAAGAAAGCACGACAGACCCTCTGCTTCCTTAGGAGTTTCCGAAGATCCAGCATGACATCTTAAACTTTGACAAACTTCTATAGATGTGTAGTTTGGAGAGTATATTGACTGGCTGCATCTTAGCCTGGAATGGAAACACCAATGCCCTTGAATGGAAGATCCCACTAAAAGTAATGGATGCGGCCCGGTCCATCACTCCCCACCATCGAGCACATCTAAACGTAGGATTGTCGCAGGGAAGCAGAATAAAATCCATCATCAGGGACCCCCACTATCTCTTCTTTCAGTTAGTCCTGACATAGAACATAGAATAGTACAGCACAGTACAGGCCCTTCAGCCCACAATGTGCCAACCCTCAAACCCTGCCTCCCATATAAGCCCCCACCTTAAATTCCTCCATATACTTGTCTAGTAGTCTCTTAAACTTCACGAGTGTATCTGCCTCCACCACTGACTCAGGCAGTGCATTCCACGCACCAACCACTCTCTGAGTAAAAAACCTTCCTCTAATATCCCCCTTGAACTTCCCACCTTAAAGCCACGTCCTCTTGTATTGAGCAGTGGTGCCCTGGGGAAGAGGCGCTGGCTATCCACTCTATCTATACCTCTTATTATCTTGTACACCTCTATCATGTCTCCTCTCATCCTCCTCCTCTCCAAAGAGTAAAGCCCTAGCTCTCTTCTCGCTGCTGCCATCAGGAAGAAGGTACAGGAGCCTCAGGACTCTCACCACAAGGTTCAGGAACAGTTATTACCCCTCAGCCATCAGGCTCTTGAACCAGAGAGGATAACATCACTTAACTTCACTTGCCCCATCACTGAAATGTTCCCACAACCAAAGGATTCATTTTCAAGACTCTTCACGTCATGTTCTCGATATTTATTGCTTTTTATTTATGATTTTTTTTCTTTTTGTATTTGCACAGTTGTCTTTTGCACAGTGGTTGAACATCAAAGATGGTGTGGTCTTTCATTGATTCTATTATAGTTATTGCTGCACTTTGGATTTATTGAGTATGCCTGCAAGACAATTTTGAGAATAAATTTACTTTGAACTTTGGAATCTATGTGCCAAAAGTGATTGTTTCAGGATTTGTACGGCTTGAACCCAGTAGACTCTGGGCATTCTGTTTAAAATTTGATTTAAATTACTATTCATTCTTCAGATCATGATGAATTACTTTAAACTTTGCATTTAATTCTATCTGCCTCATTTTCCCCATGTTCAACTCTGCTATTATCTTTGTTGTTTATAAACTTATCATTAACTGCAAACTTTGAAGTGACATAGTCATGACTAAAGTTGTTCCCTGAGATTCATGGCTGTACATATCATTTCAGTTTATAAAAAGCAGTGGTTCACCATCAGAAACCTTCACCTTCAATTTGTCAACCACAGCCTTCTAATTCCATGTGGTTCAATTTTCCACTGATTTATGTGGTTGCCTTTTGAAAGCCCGTTGGCAAAACATCGATTACACAGTCCTCATTCTTATCAAGCCTCTCTGTTACTTTAAAACAATCATCAAGTATGATTCACTTTAATAATCCTGTCATTTAATTTCCCATTATGATATGTGATGGAAGACATTTTTATGGACTGCGACCACTTTTTTCCACTCAGATCCCAGTTCTTCACCTGACAACTAATTTTCCACTCTTGAAGCTTCGGTGTTTCCTCATATATTGTGGTGCTAGAAAGTTTGTGAATCCTGTAGAATTTTCTCGATTTCTGCATAAATATGACATAATAAGTAAACTGATCTTCATGCAAGTCCTAAAACTAGATAGCGAACCCAATTAAATAAATAACACAAAAACATTCTACTTGTTCATTTACTTATTAAGAAAAATTATCAATATTACATATTTGTTGAAAAAAAGTGTGTGAACCTTTGCTTTCAGTAACTGGTGTGACCCCCTTGTCCAGCAATAACTTCAGCCAAACTTTTCCGGTAAATGTTGATCAGCCTTGCACATTGGCTTGGAAGAATTTTAGGTCATTCTTCCTTACAAAACTGTTGGTGGGCTTCCTTGCATGAATTGCTTGCTTCAGGTTCTTCACAACAACTCTAAAGGATTAAGGTCATGACTTTGACTCGGCTATTGTAAAACACGAGTTTTCTTCATTTTAAACCATTCTGTTGATTTACTCTTGTGTTTTGGATCATTGTCTTGTCGCATTATCCAACTTCTAGTAAGCTTGAGTTGATAGACTGCTATCCTGACATTCTCCTGTAAAATGTCTTGATACAATTTTGAATTAATTGGTACCTCAACGATTGCAAGCTGACCAGGTCCTGAGGCAGCAAAGCAGCTCCAAACCATGATGCTCCTTTAGTCATGGTTCACAGTTGGGATGAGGTTTTGGTGTTGGCAGGCAGTGCCTTTTTTCCTCCAAACATAGCAGTGTGCATCTCTACCAAACTTTAACTTCTGTCTCATCTGCCCACAGAACATTGTTCCGGAAGCATTGTAGAACATCCAGGTGGTCATTTGCAAACTTGAGATGGGCAGCCATGATTTTTTTTTTTGGAGAGCAGCAGTTTCCTCTGTGGTGTCCTTCCATGAACACCAATCTTGTTCAGTGCTTTTTCTTATAGTGGACACATGAACAAAGACTTTAGCAAGTTCTCGAGATTTCTGCAGGTCTTTTGCTGTTACCCTTGGGTTCTTTTTCACCTCCTTCAGCATTGCATGTTGTGCTCTTGGTGTGATCGCTGCAGGGGTCCCACTCTTAGGGAGAGTAGCAACAGTACTGAGTTTCCCCCATTGTAGACAATTTCTCTTACCGTGTACTGATAAACACTCAGGTCTTGAGAAATGCTTTCGTTGCTTTTTCCAGCTTCATGCATCTCTACAATTCTTTTTCTTCTAATATCCTCAAAGTTGTTTTGATCGAGGCATAGTGCACATAAACAGATCTTTCTGGAGAAAAGCAAGCTCTGTCAGTAACCTGACTTTGTGTGTCGTTTTTTATAGGGCAGGGCACCTCTACCACCCACACGTCCAATCTCATCTCATTGATTGGAACACCTGACTCCCAATAGCTTTTATAGAAGACATTACCACACAGATTCATATACTTTTTCTAACAAGTACATTTAATATTGGATCAATTTTCTCAATAAATAAATGAGCAGGTATAATTTTTTTGTTATTTATCTAGTTTTAGCACGTGTTGAAGATCTGATCAAGTTTTAAGTCAAATTTATGCAGAAATAGAGAAAATTCTACAGGGTTCACAAACTTTCTAGCACTGTATACCATGCTAATTTTATTAATATATCTTTGTCTTTTTTTATTTCACTACTGCATTCAATGCTGTGTTTGTCCTAAGCTACTGTAAATTGTGATTATTTTTTTTTGGTCGTCCAGGGACCTCGGTGACTTTTGATATCTTTTTCCATCAGTATCAACCCTCATACTTTCTGAAGACTGTCCTTGGGAGTATTAAGTATACATTGCTTCCCATGCTTGATTATTTTCATTTACTAGCATCAATACATTATCTTAGTTTTTTTTCATCTTTAATTACCACAATCTGTGTCCTTGCACAAATAGTCATTTTAGCCTGTTTGGCATTATTTCTCAAGCACTAATATCTTTATTCTTTTGCTTTACCTCTTTTGTGCACTCCTTTCTAACACTGCTTAAACTCTTCAAATTAATTTAACCCCTCCAATGCACTAGTTAACCAGCCTTTGAAGACATTTCATTTTGTGGCATTCTCCACAGGTTCTCCTTCTGAAAGTACTGATCTGAATCCCATGTGTATCTGAAGCCCTTCATCTTCCATCATTTGAGTCATGCATAATACTGGTAAACTAAGTGAGCATTGTGTGATATTGGATGGCAGTTTGCATGCTAATCCTATGATCACTTGACATTCAGACTTGTACATTTAAACAAGGTCCATTGATTTTATTCGGAAGAATGGAATCTCACTGTTAACCACGTATTCTTGCTTTGTCCCAGGCATTGAGTGTTGCTTTCTCCCTGATGTAATTGGACAGTGGACTTGAGATTAAAAGTGGTGTAATCTACTTCTCTATTTAGACAGAATTTTAATGGCAATGTTAATGACAAAGGTTTCTGTCTTTGAAACTTTTCTAAAGATTGCCAGTAATGTAACAATTGAACTGTAAACATTGACAATTTTTCTTCAGGATTTTATGTACTTCGAGCAAAATTCTGGAGCGGGACCTGGTAGAGTTTGGCAGATGTGAGCCACAGAATAATGGAGTTTAGCCAGAGTATTATGGTAAGATTTAGAAGCTTTATCATGTTTTGTGTTGAATGAATCCTGCTTGTGATGAATTAAGGTTTTCATAGATTGAAACAAAATTAATTTACTTGTGTTGCTATCATTTTAAATGTGTCTTTTAATGTTGTTGCCAGAGGAATTTTGAAGTTTAAGAAGTTTTAAATAAATTAATTCTTTAGTCTGTGAGCCTAAAAGAATATAATTTGGGGTCATGATGCCTGCTGTAAGTTTTGCACCTATTTTCTCCTTTGTTAAACAAAAAAAATGTATGGCACAGAGGAGTTGGTTGAGAAATTGAAGAAGATTAAAATAGAAATCAGAATAAAATGTTGGCTGTGGTCAAAGAATCTAATATTGAATAATAGTCAGCTATTTACCTGATTGGCAAATTTTATTACTTCTAACTAAATTTTGAAGTTGAATAAATCTCATAGGAATATTTTCTTGTACTTGGCTCCATTCAGCAATGACAGTATCCACTGTCCCTGCCACCGTTAGACTGGATTCTTGCTTCTGGCAGACTTGGATCCAATAGCCCGAGTGCGTCTCAACTGAGTAGTATAACCCAATACTAGGAAGCCAATGTCTTGGTTGGAAAAGGTGGAACCTTTCCTTGTGGTACCTTGGCTAAAATATCCAAAACACATGTGTGCACATACCACTGGGATATTAGATGAATTTTATAATTTCACTGTTTCTGTTTTGCACTTGCAGAGCCCAGGGACACACAACAATCTGAAATACCCTACAGTAGACTGCTGCCATCATCCAGTATAGTTGAGACCAGAAATCAAACTATTCTAGTCTGGGAAATAGGTTGTCATGTCACATTGTATTCATAGCCACTGAAGCAACCAAATCATCTTTTTGCAACTGCAGGTCTATTATTGTTACTTAGAATAATTAGGTTAATGCGCACAATGCTTTCTACGCTGTTGGCTATCTCAGACACACTAAAATGCATTCTCTGTTATCTTTTGTCATACAGGTGCATCAGAAAGGTTAAAAATGATCTGCGCAGACAGTGTCGATGTTTAGTTATGTGCCTAAATTCAGCATGGATCCACAGGAATGAAGAGGATTCACTGGTGTTCCTTTGAGAGCTTGCAGTTATTCACCTGCAGCACATTATGATTAATAGAATGGTATGTTTTGTGTCATTTTTGAAATGTAGATTAATTTAAAAATGTTTTTATATCACAAGTTTGTGATTTATCAATGTATACTTTACTGCCTGTTAAGATTAAAGAAAATGTACAGTTACCACAATAAGCTATAGTAGTATTCTGGGAATTTCCTTGCATCTGTCCTTTATAATGTTATAATTTCAGTGGAAAGCCATGTATTGTAGATCACAAGGGATTCTGACACTTTTGGTCACTGATGTTCAGTGGGACCAGACCCAAGCTAATTCAAAGCATTACGTTGTGATTGCTCTGTTTTCATATTCAGTTGTAGCCAGTATGTTCATTTGCATCAGACCACACCTCCACAGTGTAGAATTTTAGCATCAATGTTTGATTTCATTAATTATGTAATACATAACTTTTTAATTTTGATGTTCTTGCATACATAAGTGTTATCCAAATGTATGGTAAGCAATTAAATCTGCATTGTTCAAAGAATTGTGGCTGTGTTCCTTTCTGTATCATTTTATAATCTGGGACTAAAGTGGGATTTTAATACATTATTTTTAACTGGACTTTTTTTTGATAATGGTTATATTATAGACTCTGTAAATGTTGTAGTGAGTTGGTTGTTTACTCAACCTGAATGGTAGGGCTGAAGTAGAAGCCTAGTAGGAAGAGGGTATTGGTATCACTCAGCTGAGGAATTGGTGATGGAGAATATGGGAGGCCTGCAAATGCATTTGGCTTATGCAAAAGGACACCAATCAAAGAGCAAAGAACAATACAATACCAGCTCGAGGACAATAGTGGGGACAGTTGGTAGAGTTGTATGTGCATGATGGTGTCTGGGATCCTCCAATGGGACCCTTCAAATGGGTTCTCCATTTTGAGTAGTCTCAGATTAGGAATTCCCTTCAGGGTTTTACATCTTTTCATGGATGAATTATAAACGCTGTGTTTCTGCTCTCCTGGAACTCAGTAGAATTCACTTTCTGGAAGCGTCGTGTCTACAGAGCTGTTGAAGGTACGCAGAGCTGAAATGCTGGGGTATCGGCGAGGGAGCAAATGCAGATGTTTGCTTGCCTACATTTCCAGAGGATCTAGAGAATTTTACTGAGACAGTTGTAGTGATACCCTCCATGTCGATTGTGTTGCCCTATTCCTCTCACACTTCAGTAATGGAGTCAGCTATTAGAGGAAAAGACTTAACAGAATGGTTCTAAGGATAAGGGTTTTGCACTAAATAAGAAACTGGGGTGATTCACTTCGGAGCAGAAGGGAATTGATAAGGCATATAAGAAGGTTACTGGTTTGCCACTTGCAGGTGGTTCCATCAACAGGGGACATGGGGTTGAAATTTGGAGCCAACATGAATGGAGTTGTGATCTGGAACTCGCCACCAGTATTAATCATTGAAACAAGATCAAAGCCGCAATTGGATATGCACACGTGGAGAAATTATTTGCAAATCCATAAAGAGAGGCTGAAGAATAGGATTGAGTACTTTGATGTGGTGGGAGCTGGGATACACTTAATGGTCTGAATGGCTTCTTACTGTGCTAGAATAATTCTGTAATTATATGCATCGATTCAGAGTCCTGCAGAGAGGAAGTTGTCATCTTATTCTCAACAAATATACTCTCACCAATAGTACAAGATTTTGTCTGAAATGTGATCATTGAATATTTAATTATTTGGCATTTGAAGAATGGATCGTCATTGTTAGCTACAGATGAACAGGAGATGGAATCCTTATTCACTTGCCACTGATCGAACTCTTGTCATTATTTTTATCTCGCTCTTAATTCCATTGCAGTGAAAGTACAGGAGCTGGTGGCTAGCAGGGTTAGAGAGAGATGGTGAATAGTGCATCCCTAACTCCTGTCATGCCTAAAAGAGTAGAAGAACTTTGGATGTGATGTTCTTGACAGTGCTTCAGGTTCAGTATCCAACACGACAGACTTATGGTTTCATTCCTGTGAAATGAGTAATTGGGGTGGGTGTTGTGTGGGACAGAGGAGCAGAAATTAGAAATCTTGCACTGTTGAGGTTGTCCAATTCTTGCTGGTTTCTCTGCTATGACAACGGGAAACTGAAGCTTGTGTTCTTTTGCCCTCATCAATTAAACTAAATGTATTATTAATGAAATATTTGGTCAGTCCCTTTACAGGATTTATAGCATGGATAATAGATACAACATCACCAAAGCTGCTCACATTTAAAGAATAAATATGTAAAGTTACTATATAAATCCTTACATGAATATTACTCTTGCCCTGCTCCTACACTTCACTTTCAACTAAAAAAAAACTGATTAAATTCATTCACACTGTTAACTCAATGATTGGAGGCGAATATTTCCATTACAGGGGTCTTCACATGCTCCTGTGGCTTTCTCTTATCTCTAGCACTGCGTGAAGCTGATGTTACGACTTAAAATTAAGTCACTGCTTGTAGTCAATGTATTAAAATAATAATTATGATGTGTAGATGATTGAGAGCTTCAGTTTCTCAGTGTGAATGTGACCGACAGTTTATCCTGATCCAGCCATTTGGGCGCTATGGCCAAGAAAGCACATCAATGTTTCTGCTGCTTCAGAAGGTTAAGGAAATTTGTCATGCACTCTGACTCTATGAACTATAAACCTATGGACTCACTTTTAAGGACACTTCATCTCATGGTCTTGATTAATTGCAGATTGTTGTCTATTGCACATTACTTGTGTGTGGGTTTTCATTGATACTATTGTGTTTCTTTGTATTTACTGTGAAGGCCTGCAAGAAAATGAATCTCAGGGTAGTATATGGTGACATGTTTGTACTTTGATTACAAACTTGCATCGAACTCTTTAACTCATCAATTTTTACAGAGATACCAGAGAAAATATCCTGTCTGGATACATAACAACTTGATTATGGCAACTGCTCTACCCTAGAGCACAAGAAATTGCAGAAGTTTGTGAAAGTGGCCCAGTCCATCATGTAAACCAGCTTCCCTTCCATTAAAGTCTACAATTTCTGCTATTGTGAGAGAACAATCAACCTAGTGAAGGACCATTGCTTTACCACCTCAGCTCATTCTCTCTTCTCCCCTGTCCCCTACATGGATGTGGTCTGACGTGCTGAGTTCTGCCAGCATTTGGTGTGTGGCTCTGAATTTCCAGCATCTGCAGAATCTCTTGTGTTTACAATCAATATACAACTTGCTTGCAATCATAAATAAGAACTTGTAGCAGCAAAATAGGCACCGTTAGAAGAAGATCAGGGAGAGTGTAGAGCAAGTCTGTCTATGCATTATTGACTTTTTTATGTGTCTGCCCAAGACTGATTTTCACTTGATACACTCAAAATAATCACAGGGACAATGGATTAAAGGTATTCTCACTACAAACATAAATGATTTATAAGTTAATATATAAATGATGAATATTTTAAATTTTAAAATATTTATTTTCTGATCCTTGTGGAATACTATAATAGTTTTGCTTGCATTTCCTGCTGCTGTCTGTAAGGAGTTTGTATGTTCTCTCCTTGGCCACGTGATTTTCCTCTGCCTGCTCCAGCTTCCAAATTGAATTGACTTTATTTCTTACATCCTTCACTTACATGAGTAAAATCTTTATGTTACACCTCCATGTAAATGTGTCATGTGCAATCATAGTAATTTATAATAATTTGTAATAAATAGAACAGTCAATGTAATATAGAGTACACTCAAATCAGCGTGAGTTCATCAGTCTGTTGGCCTGGTGGAAGAAGCTGTCATGGATCCTGTTGGTCCTGGCTTTTAGGCTGGGGTACTGCTTCCCAGAGGGTAGCAACTGGAGTAGATTGTGGTTGGGATAACTTGGGTCATTAATGATCCTAAAGGCCCTTTTTACACACCTGTCCTTATAAATGTCCTGAAATATGGGAAGTTCACAACTACAGATGTGCTGGGTTGTTCACTCCACTCTCTGCAGAATCCTGTCATTAAGGGAGGTACAGTTCCCATACCAGCCAGTGATGCAGCCAGTCAGGATGCTCTCAATTCACCCTGTAGAAAGTTCTTAAGATGTGGGGGTCCATACCAAACTTCCTCAACCATCTTGAGTTGAAAGAGGCACTGTTGTGCCTTTTTCACCACACAGCTGGTGTGTACAGACCACGTGAGGTTCTTGGTGATGTGGATGTCGAGGAACTTGAAGCCGTTTACCCTCTCAACCCCAGATCCATTCATGTCAATAGGGGTTAGCCTGTCTCCATTCCTCCTGTAACCCACAACCAACTCCTTTGTTTTTGTGACATTGAGGGAGAGGTTGTTTTCTTGACACCACTGTGTCAGAGAGATGACTTTTTCCCTGTAGGCCACCTCGTTATCATTTGAGATAAGGTCAATCAATGTGTCGTTGGCAAATTTAATTAGCACTTTCCTTCCACATTCTAAAGATGTACAGGTTAGTAAGTTAATTAGTCACGTGGGTGGAATGGGGCTGCTTGAGCACCTTGGGCTAGGTGGGCCTGATACTGTGATGTAGCTCTAAATAATAAAGTAAATAATCAGTGCCCTTGCTTTTTCATTGTGTCATTCTAGAAGGATTACTGTTGTACTCTTCAGTAGTTCAACTATCCAGCCATCAGTGGGGAGAGATAAATTTCTGACTTCTTGGACTGAGACCCTGCATCAGGAAAAGATTCAAGAATTTGCTCTAATCCTCAGAACTGCAGAATCTCCACTGGCTCTTTGAAATCCCTGGTCCATGACTGCTCAAAATGGCAGATAAATATTGAGTATAATATTGTGAACTGTGACAAATATCGACAGCATAACAAAGCCTTGAGTATGTGCAGAAAAAAATGGGCCATCGCAAAACTGAAAGGTCTGCAGTTTCCATATTAGCCTCATTAACCACTTCAGAACACACAAAGCTTGAGTAGAGACAAATTGTCCTCAAACCCAGGGAACGGCTTAAGATAGTGTAAGACAACAATAAACACAAAATAATCTGCAGATGCTGGGGTCAAAGCAACACTCACAGCGTCCTGACGAAGGGTTCCGGCCCGAAACGTCGACCGATCTTTTCCACGGATGCTGCCCGACCTGCTGAGTTCCTCCAGCGCGTTGTGAGACACAACAATAACAATTGCTGGCAAGGTTACAGCTCTGCAAATGACCCCTGACATATTGTGAATCTGACTTATCATTATTAAGCTGGGATGACTGCACATTTAGAAACTGCGAGTGCCATGCCGATATGGAAGTTGTACCATGCAATGACAGCCTGTTGAGGTAGCAGCTGAACTTGTGATCTAACATTTTCAGATGCAGCATCAGGGACATTGAAAATTGTCTCTAAGAGCCCATCCAGTGCATCCGATCAAAGTAGTTGCCCAGCACTAAAGAATTATATGCCTACAATTTCCATTAATCTATTTCTACAGTATATATGCCTGCACTGTGCTTAAGACCAACTTACATTCAGCATTATGAGTAGGTTGGAAGCTTTTATTTGTACAGCAAAATTCCATTAATCTGGCATGTGCTGGAATTTACTAGCTCTTAATGAGATGTACTGTTCCTTCAGCTAGCAGTGCTGATATAGTGGGCTCGGCCCACGCTTGACATGAACTCTCACGATTCCTATCACGTGTCATTTTTCCTAAATATGTATTGCAAAACAACTGATCTACAAACGTTTGTACATAGAGATATTTTAAGGCACAATTTTCATATTAATTGACTTAAATGCAGCTGAAAGTTACAACTTATAACTATTAATGCAAGTACAGTATCTTAATAAATGATAATTGCTAATTCAATTACTTTAAATCTCTTCAAATACCAAGTGGCATACTTCAAATATTTCTTCAGCACAGAGATCATTAGGGGTAATCCAGGACTGTGCAAACATAATAAAGTAGTCACTGAATGCCCCTGAACTGAAAATTAAGTACCTCTTGTACATAATGAAGTGGCTACTGAGTGTATGTTCATGCTCTTCTGTTGCTGTAATCCATCTACATCAAGGTTTGACATGTTATGCATTCAGAGATGCTCTTCTACACACCACTGTTGGAATGTGTGATTATTTGAGTTACTGTCACCTTCCTGTCAGCTTGAATCAGTCTGGCCATTCTCCTCTGACCTCTCATTACCAACGGAGGTGCTGCTCATAGGATATTTTTGATTTTCACACAATTCTCTATAAACTCTCGAGACAGTTGTGTGTGAAAATCCCGGAAGTTCAGCTGTTATACTCAAGTCACCCCATTTGGCACCAACAATCATTCCACAGTTAAAGATGCTTATATCATATTTCTTCCCCATTCTGCAGTTTGGTTTGAACAACTGAACCTCTTGACCATGTCTGTGTGCATTGAGTTATTGCCACATGATTGGCCGATGATATTTGCATTGACGAGCAGATGTACCTAATGAAGTGGCCACTGAGTGTGTGTTGAATGATCAACTGGTATTTACATCATAAACTGCAAATCCAGGAAATGCTCAGCAGGCCAGGCAACATTGTGAAGTGAAATAGCTAAAACTCTAGGTCTGGGATTCTTCATCACAACTGAAAATTAAGAGAAACAATTTATAGTTGAATTCATTATCACCTG
The DNA here is from genome assembly GCF_030028105.1 of Mobula birostris. Lineage (NCBI taxonomy): Eukaryota > Metazoa > Chordata > Chondrichthyes > Myliobatiformes > Myliobatidae > Mobula > Mobula birostris. Next base: position 76,246,996 of record NC_092376.1, on the reverse strand, counting down.
TCAGGCCCAGCTGCATTTTTTTCTGATTTTCATTTAACGATATTAGTGCTTTTCATTGCACAGCTAATACCACAAGTTTCAAAAGTTTAAAAAATAATTGAGGCTTCAAATCTGAATTAAAGCAGAATATGTTAGAAACACATGGTAGATTAGTCAGTGTTTGTAGAGAGAGACCTGTCATCAAAAGTGGAAGAAAAAAGGGGGGCAGAAGGAAAACAAGAAGTGGTCTGCAATGGATCAAGGATCAAAGGCAAGAGAGATTAAATGACAAAAACATGAATTGTTCTTAATGATTACTGTCATTTCCTCCCTTAACTTTTCTTTCTCTTTTTAAATTAATTTAATTTTATTTTCGCCTTTCCCTTAAGCTTCTATTTCTTTCTCATCTTTGAATCTCTTTGGTTAACACCTACCTGCTTGGTATCATCTCTCACTGACATCTTGGATGTCATTGTTGCCCCACTAAACTATCATTCGCTTGCATTTCCACCAATTGGTAATGCAAGTTATACTCCAACCATGGATTAGACTCACTTCATTGCTGTATTTGTATTCAATTGTGTTCTACAGGTAGCTCAAGAGTTCCTATTCAACTGCTGTTTTAAATACCGATGATCAGGTTTGCAAAAGGATGAAATGATTCTTTGTGAACAGCCTTGAATGACTTACTCCTGTTCCAAACTAATCTTTTAAAAACGATGACACTTTTATATTGATGCAGGCCCTGATTTATAATGGAGTTTAGATTAGATTAGATTATGAGGACACACAGTCCTCTTTTATTGTCATTTAGTAATGCATGCATTAAGAAATGATACAATATTCCTCTGGTATGATATCACAGAAACACAGGACAGACCAAGACTGAAAAAATAACAAAACCACATAATTATAACATATAGTTACAACAGTGCAACAATACCATAACCTGATGAAGAACAGTCCATGGCACAGTGAAAAAGTTCAAAGTCTCTCAAAAGTCCCACATCTCACGCAGACGGGAGAAGGAAGAAAACTCTCCTTGCCATGCCCGACCACAGTCCGACTCTGAGTCGTCCGAAAACTTCGAGCTCTGATCAGCCCTCCGTCACCGAGTACCGAGCACCACCTCTATCCGAACGCTTCGACCTCAGCCTCGGTTGCCAGCAGCAGGCAAAGCTGGGGATTTTGGAGTTTGCTATTGTACTAGCTTTCAACTTTAAAGTATTCCATATGATTAACTATTACCGATAAAGTATTGTTTTTTTTTAATGGAACCGAAGGAGTGTAATGTAGTTGCATGGCCTTTTGAATAAATGGTATTTATGTCTGTCTGCCAGCAGGGGGAAATCAAACTCACAACTTGCTTCTCATGCCACAGTTTAACATAACAATGTAAAACTAGTAAATGAGATATTTCATATTGAAAATGGTAGAAGTATTTCTGAAAACAATTGATTCAGAGGTATTGAAAATTAAAACAAGCTTTGCAGGAATCTAAATCTTATACTGAAATATTCTTGCTGCTTGACAATACCTTTGCTGCAAAGAGAGGAGACCCAGAAATATGTGTAATGGGATATACCTGTTATTTCAGTCAGTGGTCTTGCTAAAGGGAATCTATGAAATTCCGGGGAGCTGTTGCCTCCTGAAGAGCACTTGTCTTCATATCCCTCTCCATCCCCCTCTATGGATTTAACCATGGTTGGACCAGTTCTTGCTGGCATGGAATGTTGTAGAGAATGCGGCACATGGTACCAATTCAGATTCTGTAGAATATAAAATTACTGGAAATCTTGAGCAAAGCATACAAAATGCTGGAGGAACCCAGCAAGTCAGGCAGCATCTACGGAGGAGAATAAAGAGTTGACATTCTTGGCAGGGATATAAAAAGCCGGAAACCTGTAGCATTTGGTGTTTGTTGCACCTGGTAGCAATTCTGGCCTAGCCAGCTGGTTCGTACTGAAGGGTCTTGTCCCGCGGGGTGAAGTGACCGACAATATTTAAAAGTATAATTACGGGTCAAGTCTATCAGGCGGTCGAGTCTGTCGCTGTGATCTACGTAGCAGCGGTAGTAATTGCACCGGCGACGGCGGTTGTGCTGGCTCCGGCCTGACTTGAGGTGCCAGCACGTTAGGTGTTGGTAATCCCTCGTGCGTGTGCGTCGCGCCCAGTATGGGAGTGTCGTGTGGTGTCTGTGTAGGGCTTGGAGTGCATAGTGTCTCGTGGGTACATACATCAGTGGATACGGGGTCAATAGTCACCATGGAGTGTTCAGGGTAGGGGCCTGGTGCTCCTGCGGGCGCCAGGTCGCGGATGGAGACTGTGTCCTCCCGCCCATCAGGTAAAACCACATAGGCATACTTGGGGTTCGCATGAAGTAAGTGAACCCTCTCAACCATCGGGGAGTACTTATTGTTCCTTGCATGTTTCCGGAGCAGCACTGGCCCCGGGGACGTCAGCCAAGTTGGTAGAGTGGTCCCAGTGGTCGACTTTCTAGGAAAAGAAAAGAGCCGCTCATGAGGGGTGGCATTGGTGGACGTGCATAACAGAGAGCGGATGGAGTGGAGTGCCTCGGGAAGGACCTCCTGCCAGCGAGAGACTGGCAATCCCTTTGACCTGAGGGCTAAGAGTGTGGCCTTCCACACCGTGCCATTCTCCTCTCTACCTGTCCATTCCCCCGGGGATTATAGCTCGTGGTCCTACTGGTTGCAATTCCCCTAGCCAGTAGGTATTGGCGCAGCTCGTCACACATAAATGAGGACCCTCTGTCACTGTGGATATAGCTTGGGTATCCGAACAGAGTGAACAGCTTGTGCAGGGCTTTTATAACTGATGTGTTAGTGGTGTCAGGGCTGGGGACGGCAAAAGGGAACCGCGAGTACTTGTTGATAACATTAAGAAAGTACACATTGCGGTCGGTGGAGGGAAGGGTGGCCCTTAAAGTCAACACTCAGTCATTTAAAGGGGCGGGTGGCCTTGATTAGTTGTGCCTTTTCGGGTCGGTAGAAGTGCGGTTTGCACTCTGCGCAGACTTGGCAGTCCCTGGCCATCTTCCTGATCTCCTCAAGGGAGTAAGGCAGGTTCCGGGCTTTCACGAAGTGGAAAAGCCGGGTGACCCCCGGGTGGCAAAGATCTACATGTAGGGTGTATAGCTGGTCGATCCGCGCGCTGGCGCACTTTCCCCGGGATAGGGCATCGGAGGGCTCGTTGAGCTTCCCAGGCCTGTACATGATGTCATAGTTGTAGGTGGAGAGTTCGATTCTCCACCTCAGAATTTTATCATTTTCGATTTTGCCCCGATGTTGGTTACTAAACATGAATGCGACTGAGCACTGGTCAGTTAGCAGGGTGAACCTTTTGCCAGCAAGATAGTGCCTCCAGTGCCTAATAGCTTCCACTATGGCCTGGGCCTTTTTCTCCACCGCGGCGTGCTGAAGTTCAGGGCCTTGAAGGGTACAGGAGAAGAACGCCACTGGTCTTCCCGCCTGGTTGAGGGTAGCAGCCAGTGCAAAGTCGGAGGCGTCACTCTCTACTTGGAAGGGAATGGCCTCATCCACCGCATGCATTGCTGCTTTGGCAATGTCCCCTTTTATGCGGCTGAAGGCCAAGCGGGCCTCGGCTGAGAGGGGAAATGTGATGGACTTGACCAGGGGGCAGGCCTTGTCTGCATAGTTAGAGACCCTTTGGGCGTAATATGAAAAGAAGACCAGGCACCTTTTGAGGGCTCTGAGGGTATTGGGAAGAGGGAGTTCCAACAGGGGGCGCATGCGGTCAGGGTCAGGGCCAATGACTCCATTCTCCACGACACACCCAAGGATAGCAAGTCGGGTGGTCCCAAATACACACTTGTCCTTGTTATAGGTGAGGTTGAAAGATTTGGTCACTTGGAGAAATTTTTGGAGGTTGCTGTTGTGATCCTGCCAGTCATGACTGCAGATGGTGATGTTATCCAGATATGGGAACGTGGCCTTCAGTTGGCATTGGTCCACCATCTGGTCCATTGCCCTCTGGAAGACAGATACACCATTTGTGACACCAAAGGGGACGCGCAGGAATTGATAAACCCTGCTGTCCGCTTCGAAGGCAGTGTAAGGGTGGTCCTCCCGGTGGATGGGACACTGATGGTAAGCAGATTTTAGGTCTATGGTCGAGTACACCTTGTACTGTGCTATCTGATTGATCATATCCGCGATGCGGGGTAGAGGGTACGCGTCGAGCTGCGAGAACCTATTGATGGTCTGGCTATAGTCCATGACCATCCTATTCTTCTCCTCATTCTGAACAATGACCACCTGCGCCCTCCAAGGACTTGTGCTTGCCTCAATGACCCCCTCCCTGAGCAGCCGCTGCACCTCCGACTTAATGAAAGCTCTGTCCCCCGCGTTGCACCTCCTGCTTTTAGTTGCAACAGGTTTACAGTTGGGGGTCAGGTTGGCGAACAGCGGAGGGGGAGGGATCTTGAGGGTGGAGAGGCCGCAAGTGCTGTCGGTAGTGCGGCAGTTGGCATGGTGTTGGGTGGGATGTGTGGGTCGGTGTGTGTGTGTGGTCAATAGCGGGGTATGTGACGTATTCCTACAAAACTGAGGATCTACGACAGCAATTGGTGGGAGGGACCCATCATACTCCATTGTCACACTTTTCAGGTGGCTCTGGAAGTCGAGCCCCAATAGCACAGGGGCACACAGTTGAGGCACGACCAGTAAAGTAAAGTCTCGGTATTCTGTTCCCTGCACCACTAGCATCGCTACACAACCCCCCCGGATGTCTGTTGTATGTGACCCGGAAGCCATGGTGACCCTCTGACTTACCAGCCGTATCGCGAGTCCGCAATGCTGCACCGTGTCCGGGTGGATAAAACTCTCCGTGCTGCCTGAGTCAAACTGGCAGCTTGTCTTGCGCCCCTCCACCAGGATGTCCATCATTGACCTTGTGAGCTGGTGGGGAGCGCTTTGCTCGAGGGTCACAGAGGCCAGGGTTGAGTCGTTGTCTTGGTCCGGCGTGGTGGGGTGCCCCATGAGCACCTGTTGGTCGTAGGCGGTGGGAGGGGGGCCGACCAAGATGGCTGCTCCCATGTCTCGCACGTGGTGGCAGTGTGCAGGCAAGATGGTAGCCCCCATGTCTCGCACGCGGCGCTGCTCGATCCCGCTCGCGGTTTGGACTTACAGACCTTGGCGAAGTGGCCCTTCTTTCCGCAGCTGGAGCAGGGAGCTTGTTGAGCCGGGCAGAGTTTCCAGGGGTGCTTTTCGAGTCCGCAGAAGTAGCATTTCGCGGACTTGTAACTGGCGGCAGCCGAGGTTGATTCGCCGGCGGGTTGCAGGGTCTGTGGCGCCCACGAGGCCACCTGGGGATCACGTGCCTGGAGAGCCTCTGATTTGTGCAGAGCGGCCTCCAGCTTGTCGGCCAGCTCAATCTCTGAACTTAAGGTAAAATCGGCTTTTTCCAACAGCTGCTGGCGCACATAAACTGACCTGGTCCCTGTGACGAAGACATCTCTCACAAGGAATTCTGCATGCTGCACTGCCGTCAGCTCCTGGCAATTGCAGGCTCACACGAGTGTCTGTAGGGCTCGGGTGAACTCCGCACTTGATTCCCCGGGGCGTTGTTACCGTGTTGCTAAGTGATGTCGAGCATAGACGCTGTTTATCGACCGCAGGTATTGGCCTTTGAGGGCGCTCATCATGCCGTCATAGCTCGGCTGGTCTCTGATCAGCAAATAGACCCGTGGACTGACTCTGGAGAGTAGGACTCTGCGCTTCACTACGGGGTCAGTTGCTTTAATCTCCTGCTTCGACACAGGCCAGCCAGAGTTCGAAAGCGTTTCCAGCTTCAGGCGTTTGCGGATCGAGGTCTAACTTGTCGGGTCTCAGAACATGTTCCATGCTTTAAAATTCACAGCGAATAAAATTAAAGCACCTTCAATAACTCCAAAAGACTGAAGTTGCATAAAATATTGAAAGGCTTTTATTCACTGTACAATAAGATCTCCATGGTGAGTGTCTGCCCCGGACTGAGGGGGAGGGGCAAGGCGAAACACCTTTATACAGGACTCTGTGGGAGGAGCCACAGGGGCAGTCAGCAGAGGGGCGTGTCCAGACAGTTAACCCAATTACAACATAAATATGGTTTACCACAGGTCTCAGCAGCTTTGTGTGTCCCTGTAGCATCTGTTTGGTGTATTGCGTCTTGCTCAGTAACCCACCAGCTGCCACTGCAGTGATATTGATTCAGCTCATCATGGATGTCTTCACCTGAGTTGGAAGGAATCACCTTTATCACCTAACCAATTCCTCTGAAGTCTGCTTGCTGGTACAAAAAGGCTAAGGAATTGGAATTGTTACGGGCCAATGGCATCAAAGTGGCTTCCTTTGAGTAGAATACCTTGTCAATAGCAGACAAATAGTCAGTAGCCCACCTGAGACATTATTCAGATCCTGGACAGATCTACAACAGAGCCCTAGTAATCCAGTACCTTTATAACTACTGGTCATCTTAAATGCCGATCACGTCTTTGCAGTATCTGCTTTCTTTCTTTCACCTCTACTTTATGCAATCCTTTTTATGTTCATACTCTGTTTCCTGATCCTCTGCTGCTTCCCTTTCCTCTACCACCTGTTCTGCTCTCCCCCTTGTTCCTGTCTTCCCCTTTCAGCTGCTTCACCCACTCCTGCTGCTCCCTTCTTTTCTAATGACCCTCTCTATTGTTCCCCACTCCATTCCTCTCAACTTCATACTGTTTCACATTCTCATGACCACCTCCTGGTCACTTTCCATCGCAGAAACAATGCAAAGATTGAGTTCTTTGCCTTCATTTCTTAATTTATAAGTGACTCTTCAGAGCTTTTCTTTTATTGTAAGAAAGTCCTTAAGCTCCGTATTCCTTTTTTCCTAGTTATCTGCACTAGTTCCATGGTTCTTCTTTGTTTCATGACTGTCTGTGGGAAAGACGAATTTCAGGTTCATATATTGCATACATACTTTGATAATAAATGTACTTTAAATCTTTGAAGCTAGTCATATGCCAGAGTTTACAGTTTCACAGCTAATCAAGATGTGACTTGGAAACTTCCCATTTATAATTATGTATATAAATGAATAGGTGAATCAATGACTTGTCAACTCCGACAGTGTTGTCAGAAGACAATGATACAGTAACAACACCCTTTTAAATAAATGAGATATTCAAAAATCTTTCCTGTTTGAGCACCGAGCTGGGAGAAAATGATGTTCAATTGAAATTGCTTGTCACATAAAATTATAGCAACATTTCTGAACCATCTTTTAAAATGTGTTATTTCCTTTTACAGATTTGCTCAATTGGTTTAAAATAATGGATGTATATTGCCTTGAGTTTATGACAGTTTCTAATCTTTTCCTTTCTAATTTGACCCTGAGAGAATATTTGTTGTCATTCAGAATTACAGAAAGACATTAATAATGGTAATGGTTTCCTTTTGTCAATAGCAGTTTCAGACACCTTTATGAAATTCCTGCTATGGTGATCGGGTGGTTAGGACTGAGATCATCCTCCTCCTCCTCCTCCTCCTCTTCTTCTTTTCTTCCCTCTGCAGGATGTATAATTAATTATAGAACTTCAAGGAACTCAAATTCTTGAATACAACCTAGTCTCACGTATAAACTGAATAATAAACTCTTCAATCAGATGTTAATTCTCTTGATGGCCAAACAATGCTTTAATAGAAAACCAAAATGAATTTAGGCCAGATAGCCTCTTGAAGAACATGCTTCTTTCAAATTTGTATTGATTACAGCTCAGCAAAACATGCTGGACTGTCTCTGGACAACCACAGTCACATAATCCAGTAGGATGTTTTCCTATTATCTTTAAATAATAGTTTAACCCACAATACCCCAACCTAAGTCTTGTAAATTTCACCATATCTCTACGACTTAAAAGGTAACAGTCTGAGACCCTTTTAACTAGTGGGTGACTAGAAAAATAATGCCTGCCCCTTAATTCATTTTTCCAATCCTCCTGCCACTTCTTCTCTATACCTTTTTGAATCCTACTTCTCAATTCTGCTCTGCCTAGGAGAACACTAATTTCTACTTGCCTGCTCTGTAAGGAAGGCTTCATTTCCCTCCAGCCCAGCATGCCCAGGTATCCACGAAAATCTAACTGCACAACCCATCTTCCCTACTCTAAATAACACTAAGAGAATCTCAATAACTATGTCAGGACGAGCTCACAGGCACGTGTTTAAGCAATGCCGGCTAGAATGCCATTCCGAGTCCGGGGCAGAGCGGCTGCTCGGGGCGCGCGCTGCCTTTTTTTGTCACAGTGAAAACACCTTCTGTTAGCAAAAACAGGTAACTAATGTAGGTCTTTCGTAACAGTGAGGTTTCATAAAGCGAACGTTCGAAAAGCAGGGGACACCTGTATCCCTCTTTACATTTTCAATTACTCTCCTTGCTACCGCCCTTTCCTTTTTATACTCCATAACATTATCTAACACTGGGTACTTTCTTAATTTCCTGTAAGCTCTATTTCTGTTTCTTACTGCTATATCACAACCTTTAATTCCACAACGGAACTAGTGCTCGAGCCTTAGGAACTGAGCAACTTTATGAATTATAGAAGAGGGATTCATTCCAATCGTCTATGGAGCCCTCACTATTAATCTCTTCTATTATATGGGCTTCACAGCTCTACAGGTGAGAAGACAGCTGAAACGTCTCAACCCAAGCAAGGCTGCAGGACCAGATGGTGTCAGTACCAGGGTGCTCAAAGCCTGTGCCCCTCAGCTATGTGGAGTACTTTGCCATGTTTTCAACCTGAGCCTGAGGCTCCGGAGGGTTCCTGTATTGTGGAAGACATCCTGCCTCGTCCCTGTGCTGAAGATGCCACGCCCCAGTGGCCTCAATGACTACAGACCGGTGGCATTAACCTCCCACATCATGAAGACCCTGGAGAGACTTGTTCTGGAGCTGCTCCAGCCTATGGTCAGGCCACATTTAGATCCCCTCCAGTTCGCCTACCAACCCCGACTAGGAGTTGAGGATGCCATCGTCTTCCTGCCCATGTCTACGCCCACCTGGACAAGCCAGCGAGCACTGTGGGGGTCATATTTTTTGACTTCTCCAGTATGTTCAACACCATCTGCCCTGATCTGCCGGGGGAGAAGCTGACAGCGATGCAGGTCGATGCTTTCCTGCTGTCATGGATTCTTGATTACCTGACTGGCAGACCACAGTACATCTGCTTGCAACACTGTGTGTCCGACAGAGTGATCAGCAGCCCTGGGGCTCCACAGGGGACTGTCTTGTCTCCCTTTCTCTTCACCATTTACACCTTGGACTTCAACTACTGCACAGAGTCTTGTCATCTTCAGAAGTTTTCGGTTGACTCTGCCATAGTTGGATGCATCAGCAAGGGAGATGAGGCTGAGTTCAGGGCTATGGTAGGAAACTTCGTCACATGGTGTGAGCAGAATTATCTGCAGCTTAACGTGAAAAAGACTAAGGAGCTGATGGTAGACTTGAGGAGAGCTAAGGTACCGGTGACCCCTGTTTCCATCCAGGGGGTCAGTGTGGACATGGTGGAGGATTACAGATACCTGCGGATACGAATTGACAATAAACTGGACTGGTCAAAGAACACTGAGGCTGTCTACAAGAAAGGTCAGAGCCGTCTCTATTTCCTGAGGAGGCTGAGGTTCTTTAACATCTGCCGGACGATACTGAGGATGTTCTATGAGTCTATGGTGGCCAGTGCTATGCTTGCTGTTGTGTGCTGGGGCAGTAGGCTGAGGGTGGCAGACACCAACAGAATCAACAAACTCATTCGTAAGGCCAGTGATGTTATGGGGATGGAACTGGACTCTCTCACGGTGGTGTCTGAAAAGAGAATGCTGTCTAAGTTGCATGCCATCTTGGTCAATGTCTCCTATCCACTACATAATGTACTGGGTGGGCACAGGAGTACATTCAGCCAGAGACTCATTCCATCGAGATGCAGCACAGAGCATCATAGGAAGTCATTCCTGCCTGTGGCCATCAAACTTTACAACTCCTCCCTTGGAGGGTCAGACATCCTGAGTCAATAGGCTGGTCCTGGACTTATTTCATAATTTACTGACATAATTTACATATTACTATTTAACTATTTATGGTTCTATTACTATTTATTATTGATGGAGCAACTGTAATGAAAACCAATTTCCCCAGGGATTAATAAAGTATGACTATGACTATGACTATGACTATATCCACAGCTTTCTCCTGGTACTCATCCCAATGGGCCAAAGAAAAATTATACCTAGCAGACCTCTCCTCAACTTCTACTATCAAATTTCTACCAAATCTAGATAATATAGTATAGTGATCACTTCCTAGTGTGTATCTGTCCATAACATCCCATTCCCCAACCCTAGCTAAGTTTGAGGAAGTGATAGATAAGTCTAAGTGACTACAAGTATTCTTTACAATATTAAATCTTGTAGGCCTTCCGTCATTTAGCAGTACCATGTTGTATTTATCTAGAAACTCCTCTACTACCATTACTACCTTTACTTTCACTACCCCATATAGGATTATGGGCATTGAAATCTCCAACCCATATTACTGGGCATTTTACCTTATTCATAATTTCATCCAAATCTGATAACATCATATTACCTGGATTATAAAAGTTAATCAAATTTATTTGACTACGAGAGCTCCAAACCTCCACAGCCGCAATTTCAAGGTTAGGTTTAAAATCAAGTCTTCTAAACTGTAGTCCTGTTTTTAATGAAAGGTGCACACCCTCCACCAGATTTACCCATTCTGTCAGCTCTCAAATTATCATATCCAGGGATCACAAAATCTAAATGAGGCTTTAACCATGTCTCCTGTATACAGATCAAATCAGGCTTGTCTTTAAAAGTTCCAACAAATCTTTTTAATCCTTGACCATTTGCAGATAAACTTCTTGCATTCCATTGTAATATTAAAAACATCCAAATACTAATTATTGGCCTCTTCATCCACATAAAACTCCTCCGTACTCTCTGATCCCGACGACTGGGAAGTATTCAGAGGTTGTTTGTCTGTCATATACTCATGTAATTTTTCCGGTGAAATCTGTTTTATACCAAGGAATCTCTCTGCAGCTCCAACAACTACTTTTATCATATCCCACCTCTTGGCTGTGGTTTTAGCCCCGACCAGTACATCAACAACAAAGGCCAAAAAAGACTCTTTAGTCATCAACAACATGCCTGAAGGAACCATAGTTGGAGAACTCGGAATGAACTGACTCCCCATCATTCCAATCTTTTCTTTACTTATCCTTTGCTCTCTATCAACTTTCTTTACTGCCTCAGCATATATTTTTTGTTGGATACTAACATCCTGAGTCTGCTTTGCCTTACTAAAATACTCACATCCTCTGAACACCGCTATATAGTCCCCTCCACAGTTACTGCATTTAGGCACCACTGCCTTATATGCTTTAGTATCATGGTCCTCTCCACATTTCATCCATCTTCTTTTACCTCAACATGAACCAGCAACGTGTCCAAATCTCTGGCAATTATAACAGCGCAAGGGAGGTCTAATGTATTCTCTAACTTGATAAGACATGCACCCAAGATAGACTCTAGTTGGAAGAACATCACCTGCAAAAACTGGAAGAACAGGAGAATCCCAATTACCACCTTCTCTGGATTTTAATTGTTTGGCTTCAAACACTCAACCACCTTTAATATTGTCCAAAATTTCCTTTTCAGTCATGCCAGACCAAATACCATAGACTACCCCCTTAACTCCCTTCCTTTCTTTCGGAGTAATACACTCCATTTTCACAACCAATTTTCCCACCATTTTAGCACTGTTATATTGGTCAATATCTTTGCAACAAATTTTCAGCAATCTATTAGACAAAATCTTGGCCTGGAATCCTTTACCTATTTGGTTCTCTAATACTGCTGCCACTTTCAAAGGATTAAGGGCTCTAAATCCTCCATCCCCTTCCTTCTGACCTTTAATTTTATACAGAACTATAAATTCCTCCAATTCACCCATTTTCCTCAATTTGTTGTCCCCCATTACTTCAGGTCTTTCACTTGATGCACCCCTTTTTTGGCTGCCCTTACTTCCGGAAAATTCCACAGTCTCCCGCCCTCCTCCTTCAATCTCAACCCCCTCTCTCCCTTTTGCAGCCACAGGCTACAAAGTAACCCTTTCCAAATTACTAGGCTCCTCCATGCTAAAGTCCTCAGCCACTCAATCAACAGCCCCAACCTAGTTTACCAAGGAGGCCAAAAGAGGTCCTGATCATTTGAAATATCAAATTTAAAGAGTAACCACGAGAATGTCAAACACCATTCCATGGTTAAATTTCAATTATTTGATAGAACGATTTGATAATTTTACTCAGAGGAGACGAGTGCATTTTGTTCATAGTGGTCCTTGTTATTTGACTATTAAGCTCAAAAGCCAGGATGGGCCCAACAGTCGAGCGTGCTGTATACCATACTAACCTCCATTCCCAATTCTATCGGCGGAAATTTCTCCATGGGAAGGCAATTTTGCAATTTTCTGATTTGTGATGTACATAAGTATTTTGTGCACTGCTGATTTTATCTTGCTTACTTACTTCTAACTAGAGCTAAAGTTCCACGTTGACCAATTGCCTTGTTGACCTAATCACTATGATTCATGAATGAGCCTTAGTAAAAGTTTGGCAAGTTATTCATGCACTGTAGATGACTATATCTAAAGCTAATAATTCATTTCTAGGAAGAGATGCTTGATTGTGACCAGGTCTGGGAACTCTTGATTTTCTGGTAAAACGGATGCGTGGATGCTACAGCTAATCAAAGAGTGCCTGGTACAAACCCGGTTCAGGTAAGCTAACTGGGAAAAGACCTGGAACATACACCTCTGCACAGTTTTGCTGTACGTTGCCTTTACCAGCTAAGTGAAAAGAAAAGCAGGAAGAAACAGAATATACATGTTGCTTCTACCAGGTGGTTTAATTTGTGGATGATTGCTCACATGAGATCATAATTCCTAGAATTCTGGACAAACTCATTTTTCTATTCATATCCTTGATGATTCAGAATTAGTGAACTCTTATTTTAACCATGTTAGGTACTGATTTATTTTAAAATAAATAACTCATTTATTACCAAATTTATACTTTATCCGGATGGACTGTTGCTTTACCGATGTACTGACATTGCTCTTAAATCCTATATCAAATCAAACAACAAACCACTGAAGATTCAAAGTAAAGATTATTACAGAACTACATGTCTATATCCTTCAGACATTGGGGAAAGTGTAAGCATCTACCGTAGAGAACTTTAAAAGAAATGCAGGAAGTACACAGCAAATACATTAGATTTGAAATAACTGTTGTTAATATGCTTTCCATATTGCCAACAACTCCATGATGATGACAGTTCAAAGTTCAAAGCAAATTTTATTATCAACATACATATATGTCACCGTATACAACCCTGAGATTCATATTCTTGTGGGCATACTCTGTAAATCCACAGAATAATAACTGTAACAGGATCAATGAAATATCAATTAGAGTGCAGAAAACAACAAACCGGTCAAATGCAAACATAAATAACTAGCAATAAATAATGAAAACATGACATAACAAGATATAGAGTCCTTAAAGTGAGATCATTGGGTTGTGGGAACATCTCAACAGATAGGCAAGTGACTGTAGTTATCCCCTTCTGCTCATAAAGCCTGGTGGTTGAGAGGGAGTAGCTGTTCTTGAACCTGGTGATATGAATCCTAAGGCTTTTCTACCTTCAGCCTGAAGGCAGCAGTGAGAAAAAAGGTTGGCCTGGGTGGTGGGGATCTCTGATGATGGATACTGTTATCCGACGAAGTGTTTCTTGTAGATGTGTTCAGTGGTTGGGAGGGCATTACCCATAATGTACTGAGCCAAATCCACTATCTTTTGTAGGATTTTCCATTCAAAGGCATTGGTGTTTGCATACTAAGCCATGATACTGCCAGTCAATACACTCTACACTACACAACTATAGAAGTCTGTCAAAGTTTTAGATGTCATGCTGAACCTCTGCAGTCTCTTAAGGAAGTACAGGCACTGCTGTGCTTTTGGTCGCAATTGCACTTACGTGCTGGGCCCAGGACAGAACCTCTGAATTACTAACTCCCAGGAATTTAAAGCTGCTAACTCAATCCACCTCTGATCCTCTGATGAAGACTGGCTCATAGACCTCTGGTTTCCCTCTCCTGAAGTCTACTAACAGTTCCTTGTTCTTGTTGATATTGAGTGAGAGATTTTTGTGACACCGCTCAGCCAGATTTTCAGTCTCCCTCCTGTAAGCTAATTCATCATCACCTTTGACTTGGCCTACAACAGTGGTGTCATCAACAAATTTGAATATGATCTTGGAGCTCTGCTTAGTCACACAATCATAGATGTAAAAGTGAGTAGAGCAGGGGGCTAAGCACCCAGCCCTGCGGTGCACCTGTGCTGGTGGAGATGTTGTTGCCAATTGAACTGACTGGGGTCTACAAATGAGGAAATCCAGGATCCAATTGCATAAGGAGGCATTGAGGCCAAGGTCTTGGTCTAGGTCTCCCCTCTTTCACCTGAGGTGCTGCAATATCTTCAGAAGATTGAGATCCCTAACTGGGAAGGAGACAAGGAGACAACTTTCAGCATGTTACTTCATTCCCCACGCACCCCCCGCCCACCCGCCACCCTCCAGAGAGACAAGACCAACTATATAATTTTTATTTCAAATGTGCATGGAGAATGGTCTATACTTGTCCTATTGTCGCCTTCCATTGTCACATCTGAGTTTAGTAGAATAAAGTAGGAAGAAGACAATCGGAAATTCAATCGAGACAGAGCAGTGAATGAGGGGATGGGAGTACAAGGGAGAGCAAAGCAAAGCAGGAGGAAGTCTCTGAAGATGTCAAAACTCTGCCATTTCTTCTGTGTTTTGTGACAAATGCTGCTTTTAATCCTGATAAAACTTTCACATGGCTGGAAATCTCATCCCTAATCTACATGTGATTGGAGTTAGCACAATCAGTTTGATAGACATCCTTCATTCGGATGAAGTAAATACATTAGGTTAGGCAAAATCCAAAGCTACTGTCTTGCTAATTAATAGAAACAAATCCAACAATCATTAAGCACTGTCAACATCATTAATATCCCAAGATGCTTGAACAGACTGCTAACAAGTAACATTGGATCACATTTTTATTATATTCATTTATCGGCATCGAGTTTCACTGACAAGTCTAGCCCAAGTACCAGTAGCAGCTTATTGGCTGAGCCTAATTGCCCTTTGGCTCTGAAGAAAGCTTGTATGGCCATTAAAGTGTTAGTTCCATTGTGGTGTCACATAGATCAGATTGGATAAGGATGATAAAATTTCTTTCAGTTATATTATTCCTCCATTTCCTCATCTTTTAAAGTTTCAGATTATTAACTGAATTTAAGTTTGATGGGGGTGGGATCTGAATTCAGGTCCCTGGATAAGTAGGTTAGAAACTTACATTGCCTTGCCAGCTGGTGGTATTTGGGCAGGAATATTTCAACAAGCATCAGAGCAAATTAATCCCAAAGTTTAGGGTTCTGATAGCTTTTAGAATGTTCAATTAAACTTGGGATGATCAAAAGGCTAGGGTATGGGGAGTGTAGAAACCTCAGATAGTTATAGGGGTAGTATAGAATACAGAGATGGGGAAGGACAAGGAGGTATTTGAAAACAAAGCTTAGAATTTTAAAATCACCTTTACAAGCAGGCAGTTAACAGATTTAAGAGTTTGCAAATCAAATTTAAAATACTGGAAGTGGTTTAAAATTTTTTATACTGTGCAAAGACCACTTAAAGTCAAATCATTATAGCATACATAAAAAAATTATGTCTGCACAGACCTCCTAATTACAGATCCTTACTTCCTGTTGCCAGAATTTAATTACATTTTTATGTCAAGTCATTTCACCATAAACATCTAATTTTTATTAAAACCAGAAGCACCATCTGTCAACTGGTAAATGATTACATACTCTGACCACTGGGTGGCATTACTCACAAATTATTTTCAAATCAGTCATTGAAAATACAAAGTCAAGAAAAAAGGTTTTAGCAGTGATTCAATGGACAATGTCATTGCAGCAGTTATTTTCTACTCGAGTCTCCATTCCAACCAACAGACCTCAGGTAATCAGGACGCATAGGGCTCCTCCTTCCCCAATCCTTCTCCCGGTCCTTGGGCTGAGCCCTCTGCTGGACACTCTGCTCACACATGACCGCACAGCCAAACACCAGAGTAATCACATTGTCAAAGTTTGCTGATGACATGATAGTGATGGGCTCATCACCACAATGACGAAACTGCCTGCGGAGGGGTGGAAGAGCTTCCTTTTCCATTCCCCTGAGCTCCGAGTCCCAGGACCAGTTTGCCTTTATGTGTGAAGGTAGACTGTATACCTTTTGTTGTCTTCCCCAGGGATATGTGTACAGCCTAACCTTGTGCCATGGCATTATAACTCGAGACCTACAACCATCTCAGTATCCCACAATACAGATGGTATCTGATTGCGGGGCCCATAGAGGAGACACTGGTGGAGACACCAGACAAGGTGGTTATCTCCCTGAGGGAGAGCGGGTGATCTGTTAATCACAACAATATCCAAAGCCCCAGACAGAATGTGTTATTTCTGTGAATACAATAGAATTCTGGACAATGGGGAGATACCAGAGAAAAAACAAACAAAAAATATAAGGTGTAGATAGACGACCCAGTATTTTGTGGGACTACTTAGATGCTGATGACAACATATTCCCCACCTATCAATGATACTGAGACCATTATATCAGGTATCTTGGAAAAAGACACCATTCCAATGGGATCCCAACCAGCAAGCCCCCTTTGACAATGCCAAACAGGCTATTGAACAGACCATCTCATGATAGCCATTTCTGCCCTGGGATAGCCTCTGACTATCCACACAATCAATGCCTCTCATTATCTTATACACCTCTATCAGGTCACCTCTCATCCTCCGTTGCTCTAAGGAAAAAAGGCCGAGTTCACTCAACCTATTCTCATAAGACATGCTCCCCAATCCAGGCAACATCATTGTAAATCTCCTCTGCACCCTCTCTATGGTTTCCACATCCTTCGTATAGTGAGGTGACCAGAACTGAGTGCAGTACTCCAAGTGGGTCCTATTTAGCTGCAACATTACCTCTCGGCTCTTAAACTCAATCCCATGATTGATGAAGGCCAGTGCACCATATGCCTTCTTAACTACATTTTTGCATCCTAACAATGTCCCGCTGTAACCTCTGATAGCCCTCTACACTATCCACAACACCTCCAACCTTTGTGTCATCAGCAAATTTACTAACCCATCCTTCCACTTCCTCATCCAGGTCATTTATGAAAATCATGTAGAGTAAGGGTCCCAGAACAGATCCCTGAGGCACACCACTGGTCACCGACCTCCATGCAGAATATGACCTGTCTACAACCACTCTTTGCCTTCTGTGAGCAAGCCAGTTCTGGATCTACAAAGCAATATCCCTTTGGATCCCATGCCTCCTTACTTTCTCAATAAGCCTTGCATAGGGTACCTTGTCAAGTGTCTTGCTGAAATCCATATACACTACATCTACTGCCCTGCCCTCAATGTGTTTAGTCACATCCCCAAAAAATTCAATCAGGTTCGTGAGGCATGACCTGCCTTTGACAAAGCCATGCTGACTATTCCTAATCATATTATGCCTCTCCAAATGTTCATAAATCCTGCCTCTCAGGATCTTCTCCATCAACTTACCAACCACTGAAGTAAGACTCACTGGCCTATAATTTCCTGGGCTATCTCTACTCCCTTTCTTGAATAATGGAACAACATCCACAACCCTCCAATCCCATTGATGATGTAAAGATCATTGCCGGAGGCTCAGCAATCTTCTCCCTCGCCTCCCACAGTAGCCTGTGGTACATCTCATCCGGTCCCAGTGACTTATCCAACTTGATGCTATCCAAAGGCTCCAGCACATCCTCTTCCCTAATATCTACATGCTCAAGTTTTTCAGTCTGCTGTAAGTCATCCCTATAATCGCCAAGATCCTTTTCTGTAGCGAATACTGAAGCAAAGTATTCATTAAGTACCTCTGCTATCTCCTCTGGTTCCATACACACTTTTCCACTGTCACACTTGATTGGTCCTATTCTCTCACACCTTATCCTCTTGTTCTTCATGTACTTGTAGAATGCCTTGGGGTTTTCCTTAATCCTGCCTGCTAAGGCCTTCTCATGGCCCCTTCTGGCTCTCCTCATTTCTTTAAGCTCCTTCCTGATAGCCTTATAATCTTCTAGATCTCTATCATTACTTAGGGTTTTGAACCTTTTGTAAGCTCTTTTCTTCTTGACTAGATTTACAACGGCCTTTGTACACCATGGTTCCTGTCCCCTACCATCCTTTCCCTGACTCATTGGAACATACCTATGCAGAACTCCACACAAATATTCCCTGAACATTTGCCACATTTCTTCCGTACATTTCCCTGAGAACAATTGGGAACAGATGTTCCCAATTTATACTTCCAAGTTCCTGCCTAATAGCCTCATATTTCCCCTTACTCCAGTTAAACACTTTCTTAACTTATCAGTTCCTATTCTTCTCCAATGCTATGGTAAAGGAGATAGAATTGTGATCACTATCTCCAAAATGCTCTTCCACTGAGAGACCTGACACCTGACCAGGTTCATTTCCCATTACCAGATCAAGTACAGCCTCTCCTCTTGTAGGCTTATCTACATATTGTGTCAGGAAACCTTCCTGAACACTCCTAACAAACTCCACTCCATCAAAACTCCACACTCTATGGAGATGCCAATCAATATTTGGGAAATTAAAATCTCCCACCACAACAACCCTGTTATTATTACATCTTTCCAGAATCTGTCTCCCTATCTGCTCCTCGATGTCCCTGTTACTGTTGGGTGGTCTACAAAAAAAAACACTCAGTAGAGTTATTGACCCCTTCCTGTTCCTTATTTCCACCCACAGAGGCTCCGTAGACAATCCCTCCATGTCTTCCTCATTTTCTGCAGCTGTGACACTATCTCTGATCAACAGTGCCACACCCCCACCTCTTTTGCCTCCCTCCCTGTCCTTTCTGAAAAATCTAAAGCCTGGCACTCGAAGTAACCATTCCTGCCCCTGAGCTGTCCATCTTTCTGTAATGGCCACAACATCATAGCTCCAAGTACTTTGTTCATAATACTCCTTGCATTAAAATAGACACATCTCAAACCATCAGACTGGGCGCGTCCCTTCTCTATCACCTGCCCATCCTCTCTCTCGCACTGTCCCCAAGCTTTCTCTATTTGTGAGCCAACTGCCTCTTCCTCCGTCTCTTCAGTTTGGTTCCCACCCCCCAGCAATCCTAGTTTAAACACTCCCCAGTAACGTTAGCAAACCTCGCAGCCAGGATATTGGTCCCCCTGGGATTCAAGTGCAACCCATCCTTTTTGTACAGGTCGCACCTGCCGCAAGAGGTCCCAGTGATCCAGAAATCTGAATCCCTGCCCTCTGCTTCAGCCATGCATTTATCCTCCACCTCACTTTATTCCTATACTCACTGTCACGTGGCACAGGCCGTAATCTGTGATTACTACCTTTGTGGTCCTGCTTCTCAACTTCCTTCCTAACTCCTTGTAGTCTGCTTTCAGGACCTCCTCCCCTTTCCTGCCTATGCCGTTGGTATCAATATGTACCATGACCTCTGGCTGTTCTCCTTCCCACTTCAGGATATCATGGACGCTCCAGACCCTTGTTCCAGAAACGTTCCAGACCCTCGCACCTGGGAGGCAAACTACCATCTGTGCTTCTTTCACAGAATTACCTGTCTGACCCCCCAAACTATAGAGTCCCCTATCACTGCTGCCATCCTCTTCCTTTCCCTGCCCTTCTGAGCCATAAGCCCAGGCTCTGTGCCAGAGGCGTGGCCACTGTTGCTTCCCCCAGGTAGTTCGCTCCCCCACCAGTACTCAAATAGGAGTACATATTGTTAAGGGGTACAGACACAGGGGTACTCTTTAGCATCTGACCCCTGCCCTTCCCTCTCCTGACTGTTACCCACTTATCTGTCCCCGAGGCCCTGATGTGACTACCTGCCTATAGCTCCTATCTATCACCTCCTCACTTCCCCTGACCAGAAATGCGGTCCCTTAGGAGCAGCAGCTTGATGCACCTGGCGCAGATGTGGCAGTCCAGGAGGCTGGGAGTCTCCAGGACTTCCCACATCTGACACCGAGCACAGAACACCAGCCTCACACATTCTTCCGGTCTTTATTCTACACAGGCAACCTACCTCACCTCGATCTGTTGAGCCAAAGCCTTCCTACTCTGTCTCCCTCTGCTCCTCTGCCTGTTCTATAAAGCTGTCTCCTTTTAAACTCTTCTCGCTGTTCTAACTGGCTGACGTTCACGCGCTTGCGCAGTCGATGAACTAACCCCAGAGGAGAAACAGTACGAGCGTTTCACCAATGGCAGCAGCCACTGGTGGTGTTTAACCGTGGTGGAAGGTCGCTGCTCTCCATCCTGCAGTGAGGAATGCGGTAACAGCCGAGGAGAGGAAGCCATTACCCTGCCCCTAACTGAGGTCACAGGGCTGGACCAAATATACACCAACTCCTGGGCTGTGGCTAATGGTATGTCTGTATAGATGCCCCAAGGACATGGGCAAAATTGGGAGATACATGGATGGTCCCTGTGGGGCTGATGCTGTTGGGAAATCATATGGGATGATGCACAACGGTGGCAGATCACTGTCTACCACGTGGATGCCCACACTTGTAACTCAGAGGAGGCAGCACGCAGCACTGGTGCTGATCGAGCTGCTCAGATAGTGACAGACATTGAGATTCCAGAGGAGCAACTGGGGGTTGTTTGACCATGTGGGCACTCACTAGAGTGGACGTCTAGTGGTGGAAAGAGTAAGGAAATGGACAAATGCTCAATGGCATGAGATGAAGCCATAACAGCAGCAGTAAACTGTCCAAGGGGCCAGCAGGTGAAGCCAAGGGGATGTCCAGTGGGGGCAAGCTAGATTTGGCAAGCGGACTACATTGGGCCGCAAGTGTTGTCTACGGTGGATACTTACTCCAGGGTACTGCCACCACGTTGATCAGGAACATACAATTAAGGGTCTGCAACATTTATTCTCCATGTATGGAACCTCCTTGCGAAATACAAATGGACAATGGTCCACATTTTGTGGGAGCCAAGGTCAAATATTAGGCCACAGATTGTGGGATACTGTGGGTATTCCTTATTATCCGCAGGCTGTGGGATTTATTGAGCGGATGAACGAACTGCTGAAACAAGGATTAAATTGTTAACATCAATACGTAGCCTGCAAGCAGTGGACAACTAGGTGACTGTGGAGTGTGGGCCAGGCAATATGCAGTGGGTGATGCTTCGGAAGAAAAGAGAGTGGTGTGTCTGAACACCTAATGATTAATCCATCGACCTACTTTCAGTACCGGGTTGAAGGTGACCTTAAGATCATCGCAGATCCTGACAGAGCCATTCGTCTCGGCTACTGGGACCTCTGGCATTGCCCATGGGCCACACTCAATCTTGGAAAGAATTCCTTCAGCCTCCATGTGACCTACTCACTGGCTACTTTATCATGGATGGTATAAGAAAACAGAGGTGGCATTTTCATGTAACATTATTTTACCTTTGATATGTTTGAGTTTTCCAATGCCACCCTTGAACACTACTGTGACATCATCCAGTATCTTTGTTAATTCGCTCTCAGTTGGCTCTGGTGCAGTGACTGGATCTCCAATCAAATTGCAGTTGCCTCAGCCAATGTTGGCTCTCCTGTTTTTACCCCATACAAGTCCACAATGGCTTGTTGATTGTTGTATCTCACTGTTACAAATATCATTCCCAGAGGCATTTTCTTTCCTCCAGTAGTTCTTAGATGGATATCTGCAGGCTTCAGTTCAGTATCATTGAAATGCTGTTCAAACTCATTTTGTTGAATGACTGAAACAGCTGAACCAGTGTCAAACTCCATTTTAATTAATTTGCTGTTGATTTCTAGTGTAAGCTATATTGCTTGTGCTGACTGGCTGCATTACAGCCTTGTATGGGAACACCAATGCCTTCGAGCAGAAAATCCTACAGAAGGTAGTGCATTCAGCCCAGTACAACACAGGTGAAAAACTCACAACCACTGAGCACATCTAAATGAAACATTGCCACAGAAAAGCAGTATCCAACATCAAAGATCCTCACCACCCAGGCCATGCTCTTTTCTCACTGCTGCCATCAGGTAGAAAGTACAAGAGCCTCAGGACTCGCACCATCAGGTTCAAGAACAGTTGCTACCCCTCAGCCATCAGGCTCTTGAATAAATGGGGAAAACTACACATTTAAGGACTCTTATCTTGTTATCTCATGCTCCTTATTTATTGTTTTTTTATTTATATCTGCATTTGCACAGTTTGTTGTCCATAGATCCTGTTTACAGTTACTGTTCTATAGATTTGCTAAGTATAGCCACAGAGAGAAAAAAATCTCAGGGTTGTATGTGGTGATAATAAATTTTACTTTGAACTTTGTTAGCTTTCACATTTTAAATCGAGGCTACTTAGCCCTGTGTCACTCTCATCATTATCCGATCTTTTTCATCAACAGTATGCAGATTAGTGCTCTTTTAGAAACTGCAACTTGAATTTTTATCTTTATCTCTTCCCTATGCAGTCCATTTATTTTTGTCTACCTGACATGCTCTTTGTATGTATCCCACTTTGTTGCATTTTGTGCAAATATCATCTTTACATCTGCATTGGTCTGGTGTATGTGAACCCCTACCACAACGGTATCATCTTGTGCTCATTGTTTAGGATCCCAAGAATTTTGTCCATTTTCTGCCTTTTTCTTTAAATGGACTTTCACTCTCCTCCTCTTGCTAAGATAAAACATGCAATGCTTTTGAAAACTCTAATGTCTTACTGCACATTTTTAAAAAACTCAAATGTCTTGCTATGCTTCAACAGGTATGTAGTCATCTCAGGTTCGTTAAAAACGTCCTCATTGCTATTGTTATGTTTTGTACCTCCAAAACCTAAAACTAATCGAAAGAAAAACATGGAGACAGGAATACGCATGTGTGCACACACTTGAAGTGGTGGTGTAATGACGCACTGTACAGTATGTCATTCATGTACTAGTACATACTGATGAATTATGTAAGCAAAGATTAATCAAACAATTGTTTACAATATTGCTGAAATAATAACTACACAACAGGGACATGCCAGATTTCTTTAAAAATAGCTCATTATTCACAATGGAAATTTTATCTGCGTCTCTTCCCCCCACTCCTCCAAATTTCTTTTGATATTTCACTGTGTACCCAAATATAAACCAAGTTAATTAATCTAGGAAACTATCTAAAGTTGCTTTTGGGTGCTGCTGTGATCAAAGTACTGTAACAGATATTCCTTATTATTGTAGTTAAGGTCCCAACACTGCCAAGGTCAGACAGCATCTATGGAAAAGAAACAGAGTTATTGTTTCAGATCAAATCACTGAGTCTCCAACATTCTTTCTTTCTATTTCAGATTTCCAGCATCTGGATTTTTGTTTTATCTTCTAAAGAAACAGAAAAACTAGAGCTCTAGTGAGTTTGGGATTCTGGAGATGATACCAAATCTGATAAGTTTGAGTTTCTAAATAGATGTTACTGATATTATACTTGACAAATTTTGGAATAGAAAGAACAAACTGATCTTCGTCAGACTGATACATTTTCTAAGGCATGCAAGTCAGATTAAATTATATTTTGATTTCAGCAATAAAGATGAATATTCATGAAGATCAAGAATTAAAAATTTATTTTAACCTTATAGTGTTTGTTAAGCAGAAAATGTAATTTAGCTTCAAATAGATTGATTAAAATAATAGAAAAATAGAAGGCCATTCAGCATTTAGAACCTGCTAACTGAATCAACATGATCTTCCAAATTCAGTAAAGTGTTCCAGTTTTTTCCCCATATCCCTTGATCCACTAAGAGAAGAATATCATTCTCTTTCATGAATATAGAAAACGATTTGGCTTTAACTGCTTTGTGTGACAGTAAAGCTGAAAGGCTATAATGGAGGATGGAGTGAATTAAATAAATAGCCGTCAATGAACACTACAGCAGTAAGCAATAATCGTGCACATAATGAAAGAGTTACCTGTATTAATGGAGTTCATAAAATAAGTCAGCAAACCTTCTGTCATTGCCTGCAGTTAATTCTTCAGAAGAATGACTAACTCTCAACTCTAACAATGGGACTTGAAAAAAAATTGGTATATTTATTGAGATACAGCATGAGTAAGCCTTCCGACCCTTTGAGCCACCTCACCCAGCAATCTCCAAAGTTAACCCTAGCCGCACAGGACAGTTTATAATGACCAATTAGCCTAACAACCGATACATGTTTCGATTGTGGGAGGAAACCGGAGCACCCGGAGGAAAACCTTGTGGCCACAGGAGAAGGTACAGACTCCTTGCAGGCAGCAGGAGGAGTTGAACCTGGGTCGCTGATACACCACCATGTCACCCAGCACTTCTGCTAGACTTCCCCACAGTTAGTCGCAGAGGTCCTGAAGTCCAAGGCAAAACATGAGTGTAGTAACTTTCACTTTGCCATTTTACCTGAGCAGCAATTTTGTACTCTGCTTGTCTTTTCCTCAATGGGGCAGCAACAGCCTTCCCCGATTACTCACTTAGCCTATGCCAGATTGGCTCACGTGCAACAACAGAGGGCCCAATGAAATGATTAGGAAGATGCAGCTACCAGGGGAACAATAAGGAGCCAGCATGTCACTTGTGTTTACTGTAAAAAGGTGATAAGAACCGGTGACAGTAGAGGTGAATTCTAAGAGCTTAATCCTGACAACAAGCATGCAGTGCCTCAGAAACGGAAATAATCTTACTATTCAAATGCTGTATCCCACTACTATCCACCAGCCCCAGAGACTCCTCACTGTCTCATCACCCACTCACCACCAGACCCAGAGACTGATCACTGTCTCATCACCCACTCACCACCAGACGCAAAGACTGATCAGTGTCTCATCACCCACTCACCACCAGACCCAGAGACTCCGCACTGTCTCATCACGCACTCACCACCAGACCCAGAGACTCCTCACCGTCTCATCACACACTCACCAACAGACCCAGACACTGACCACTTTCTCATCACCCACTCACCACCAGACCCAGAAATTGATCACTGTCTCATCACCCACTCACCACCAGCCCTAGAGACTGATCACTGTCCCATCACCCACTCACCACCAGACCCAGAGACTGATCAATGTCCCATCACCACTCACCACCAGACTCAGAGACTGATCACTTTCTCATCACAAACTCACCACCAGACCCAGAGACTGATCACTGTCTCATCTCCGACTCACCACCAGACCCAGAGACTGATCACTGTCTCATCACCCACTCACCACCAGACACACTGATCACTGTCACATCACTCACTCACCACCAGACCCAGAGACTGATCACTGACCCATCACCCACTCACCACCAGACCCAGAGACTGATCACTGTCCCATCACCCACTCACCACAAGCCCCAGAGACTCCTCACTGTCTCATCACTCACTCACCACCAGACCCAGAGACTGATTACCGTCTCATCACTCACTCACCACAGCCCCAGAGACAGATCACTGTCTCATCACCCACTCACCACAAGACCCACTGATCACTATCTCATCACCCCCTCACCACCAGACCCAGAGACTGATTACTGTCCCATACGCACTCAACACCAGACCCAGGTACTGATCACTGTCCCATCACCCACTCATCACCCGACCCACTGATAACTGTCTCATCACCCACTCAAAACCAAACCCAGAGACTGATCACTGTCCCATCACCCACTCACCACCATACCCAGAGTCTGATCACTGCCTCATCACCTACTCATCACCAGACCCAGAGACTGATCACTGGTCCATCACACACTCACCACCAATCCCAGAGACTGATCACTGTCCCATCACCCACTCACAACCAGCCCTAGAGACTGATCACTTTCTCATCACTCACTCACCACCAGACCGAGAGACTGATCACTGTCCCATCACCCACTCACCACCAGACCCAGAGACTGATCACTGTCCCATCACCCACTCAACACCAGACCCAGACACTGATCACTTTATCATCACCCACTCACCACTAGACCCAGAGACTGATCACTGTCTCTACACCCACTCACCACGAGATCCAGAGACTGATCACTTTCTCATCACCCTGTGACCACCAGACCCAGAGACTGACCACTGTCTCATCACCTTTTCACCACCAGACCCAGAAAATGATCACAGTCTCATCACCCACTCACCACCAGCCGTAGAGACTGATCACTGTCCCATCACCCACTCATCACAAGACCCAGAGACTGATCATTATCTCAACACACACTCACCACCAGACCCAGAGACTGATCACCGTCCAATCACCCAATCACCACCAGACCCAGACACTGATCACTGTCTCATCACCCACTCACCACCAGACCCACTGATCACTATCTCATGACCCCCTCACCAACAGACCCAGAGACTGATTCATGTCCCATCACCCAATCACCACAAGACCCAGAGACTGATCACTCTTTCATCACCCACTCACCACCAGACTCAGAGACTGATCACTGTCCCATCACCCACTCACCACAAGCCCCAGAGACTCCTCACCGTCTCATCAGTAACTCACCACCAGACCCGGAGACTCCTCACTCTCTCATCACTCACTCACCACCAGACCCAGAGACTGATCATCGTCTCATCACCCACTCACCACCAGACCCAGAGACTGATCACTATCTCCATAACACCCACTCACCACCAGACCCAGAGACTGACCACTGTCCCATCACCCACTCACCACAAGCCCCAGAGCCTCTGCACTGTCTCATCACCCACTCAGCACCAGACCCAGAGACTCCTCACTGTCTCATCACCCACTCACCACCAGACCCTGAGACTGATCACCGTCTCATCACTCACTCACCACCAGACCCAGAGACTGATAAGTGTCTCATCACCCACTCACCACCAGCCCTAGAGAATGATCGCTGTCCCATCACCCACTCACCACCAGACCCAGAGACTGATCACTGTCCCATCACCCACTCACCACCAGACCCAGAAACTGACCACTTTCTCATCACCCACTCACCACCAGTCCCAGTGATTGATCAGTGTCTCATCACACACTCACCAACAGACCCAGACACTGATCACTTTCTCATCACCCACCTACCACTAGACCCAGAGACTGATCACTGTCTCATGACCCACTCACCACCAGATCCAGAGACTGATCACTGTCTCATCACCCACTCACCACCAGCCCTAGAGACTGATCACTGTCCCATCACCCACTCACCACCAGACCCAGAGACTGATCACTGTCCCATCACCCACAAACCACCAGCCCCAGAGACTGATCACTGACCCATCACCACTCACCACCAGACTCAGAGACTGATCACTTTCTCATCACCAACTCACCACCAGACCCAGAGACTGATCACTGTCTCATCTCGGACTCACCACCAGACCCAGAGACTGATCATTGTCTCATCACCCACTCACCACGAGACCCACTGATCACTGTCTCATAACCCACTCACCACCAGACCTAGAGACTGAACACTGTCCCATCATCCACTCACCACCAGACCTAGGGACTGATCACTGTCTCATAAGTCACTCACAACCAGAGACAGGGACTGATCACGGTCGCGTCACCCTCACAACACCAGCCCCAGACTCCACACTGTCCCATCACCCACTCAGCACCAGACCCATAGACTGATCACTGTCTCATCTCCCACTCACCACCAGACCCAGAAACTGATCACTGTCCCATCACTCACTCATCACCAGACCCAGAGACTGATCACTGTGTCATCACCCACTCACCACCAGCCCTAGAAACTGATCACTGTCTGATCACCCTCTCACCACAAGCCCTAGAAATTGATCATTGTCTCATCACCCATTCACCACCAGATCCAGAGACTGATCACTATCTCATCACCCACTCAGCACCACACCCAGAAACTGATCACTGTCCCATCACCCACTCACCACCAGAACCAGAGACCGATCACCGTCTCATCACTCACTCACCTCCAGACCCAGAGACTGATCACTGTCCCATCACCCACTCACCACCAGACCCAGAGACTGATCACTGTCCCATCACCCACTCACCACCAGACCCAAAGACTCCTCAGTGTCTCATCACCCACTCACCACCAGACACAGAGACTGATCATTGTCTCATCACCCACTCACCACCAGACCCAGAGACTGATCACTGTCCCTTCACCCACTCACCACCAGACCCAAAGACTCCTCAGTGTCTCATTACCCACTCACCACCAGACCCAGAGACTGATCACCGTCCCATCACCCAATCACCACCAGACCCAGACACTGATCACTGTCCCATCACCCACTCATCACAAGACCCAGAGTCTGATCATTATCTCAACACACACTCACCACCAGACCCAGAGACTGATCACCGTCCAATCACCCAATCACCACCAGACCCAGACACTGATCACTGTCCCATCACCCACTCATCACAAGACCCAGAGACTGATCATTATCTCAACACGCACTCACCACAAGACCCAGAGACTGATCACAGTCCCATCACCCACTCACCACCAGACCCAGAGACTGAACACAGTCCCATCATCCACTCACCACCAGACCTAGAGACTGATCACTGTCTCATAAGTCACTCACAACCAGACACAGGGACTGATCAGGGTCGCGTCACCCTCACAACACCAGCCCCAGACTCCACACTGTCTCATCACCCACTCACCACCAGACTCAGAGATTGATCATTATCTCATCACCCACTCACCACCAGACCCAATGATCACTGTCCCATCACCCACTCATCACAAGACCCAGAGACTGATCATTATCTCAACACGCACTCACCACAAGACCCAGAGACTGATCACAGTCCCATCACCCACTCACCACCAGACCCAGACACTGATCACTGTCTCATCACCCACTCATCACCAGACCCACTGATCACTATCTCATCACCCCCTCACCAACAGACCCAGAGACTGATCACTATCTCATCACCCACTCACCACAAGCCCCAGAGACTCCTCACTGTCTCACCACCAGACCCAGACACTGATCACAGTCCCATCACCCAATCACCACCAGACACAGAGACTGATTACTGTCCCATCACGCACTCAACACGAGACCCAGGTACTGATCACTGTCCCATCACCCACTCATCACCCGACCCACTGATAACTGTCTCATCACCCACTCAAAACCAGACCCAGAGACTGATCACTGACCCATCACCCAGTCACCACCATACCCAGAGTCTGATCACTGCCTCATAACCCACTCACCACCAGACCCAGAGACTGACCACTGTCTCCTCACCTACTCACCACCAGACCCAGAAACTGATCACAGTCTCATCACCCACTCACCACCAGCTCTAGAGACTGATCACTGTCCCGTCACCCACTCACCACCAGACACAGAGACTGATCACTTTCTCATCACCCACTCACCACCAGACCCAGAGACTAATCTCTGTCGCGTCACCCACTCACCACCAGACCCAGAGACTGATCACTGTCCCGTCACCCACTCAACACCAGACCCAGAGACTGATCACTCTCTCATCACCCACTCACCACCAGACCCAGAGACTGATCATTGTCTCATCACCCACTCACCACCAGCCCCAGACACTGATCACTGTCTCATCACCCACTCACCACCAGACCCAGACACTGATCACTGTCTCATCACTCACTCACCACCAGACGCAGAGACTGATCACTGTCTCATCACCCACTCACCACCAGACCCAGAGACTGATCACCGTCTCATCACTCACTCACCACCAGCCCAAGAGACAGATCACTGTCTCATCATGAGCTCACCACAAGACCCAGAGACTGATCACTGACCCATCACCCACTCACCACCAGACCCAGAGACTGATCACTGTCCCATCACCCACTCACCACAAGCCCCAGAGACTCCTCACTGTCTCATCACCTACTCATCACCAGGCCCAGAGACTGATCACTGTCCCATCACCCAATCACCACCAGACCCAGATACTGATTACTGTCCCATCACGCACTCAACACCAGACCCACTGATCACAATCTCATCACCCCCTCACCAACAGACCCAGAGACTGATCTCTATCTCATCACCCACTCACCACAAGCCCCAGAGACTCCTCACTGTCTCATCACTCACTCACCACCAGACCCAGAGACTGATCACTGTCCCATCACCCAATCACCACCAGACACAGAGACTGATCACTGTCCCATCACCCACTCACCACCAGTCCCAGAGACTGATCACTGTCCCATCACCAACTCACCACCAGACCCAGAGACTGATCACTATCCCATCACCCACTCACCACCAGACGCAGAGACTGATCACCGTCTCATCACTCACTCAACACCAGCCCCAGAGACAGATCACTGTCTCATCACCCACTCACCACAAGACCCACTGATCACTATCTCATCACCCCCTCACCACCAGACCCAGAGACTGATCACTGACCCATCACCCCCTCACCATCAGACCCAGAGACTGATCACTGTCCCATCACCCACTCACCACCAGACCCAGAAACTGATCATTGTCTCATCACCCACTCACCACCAGACCCAGAGATTGATCACTGTCCCATCACCCACTCACCACCAGACCCAGAGACTGACCAGTGTCTCATCACCCACTCACCACCAGACCCAAAGACTCCTCAGTGTCTCATCACCCACTCACCACCAGACACAGAGACTGATCATTGTCTCATCACCCACTCACCACCAGACCCAGAGACTGATCACTGTCCCTTCACCCACTCACCACCAGACCCAGAGACTGATCAGTGTCTCATCACCCACTCACCACCAGACCCAAAGACTCCTCAGTGTCTCATCACCCACTCACCACCAGACCCAGAGACTGATCACCGTCCAATCACCCAATCACCACCAGACCCAGACACTGAACACTGTCCCATCATCCACTCACCACCAGACCTAGAGACTGATCACTGTCTCATAAGTCACTCACAACCAGAGACAGGGACTGATCACGGTCGCGTCTCCCTCACAACACCAGCCCTAGACTCCACACTGTCTCATCACCCACTCACCACCAGACTCAGAGATTGATCATTATCTCATCACCCACTCACCACCAGACCTACTGATCACTGTCCCATCACCCACTCACCACCAGACCCAGACACTGATCACTGTCCCATCACCCACTCATCACAAGACCCAGAGACTGATCATTATCTCAACACGCACTCACCACAAGACCCAAAGACTGATCACAGTCCCATCACCCACTCACCACCAGACCCAGACACTGATCACTGTCTCATCACCCACTCATCACCAGACCCACTGATCACTATCTCATCACCCCCTCACCAACAGATCCAGGGACTGATCACTATCTCATCACCCACTCACCACAAGCCCCAGAGACTCCTCACTGTCTCATCACTCACTCACCACCAGACCCAGAGACTGATCACTGTCCCATCACCCAATCACCACCAGACACAGAGACTGATCACTGACCCATCACCCACTCACCACCAGACCCAGAGACTGATCACTGTCCCATCACCCACTCACCACAAGCCCCAGAGACTCCTCACTGTCTCATCACCTACTCACCACCAGACCCAGAGACTAATCACTGTCCCATCACCCAATCACCACCAGACACAGAGACTGATCACTGTCCCATCACCCACTCATCACCAGGCCCAGAGACTGATCATTGTCCCATCACCTACTCATCACCAGGCCCAGAGACTGATCACTGTCCCATCACCCAATCACCACCAGACCCAGAGACTGATTACTGTCCCATCACGCACTCAACACGAGACCCAGGTACTGATCACTGTCCCATCACCCACTCATCACCCGACCCACTGATAACTGTCTCATCACCCACTCAAAACCAGACCCAGAGACTGATCACTGACCCATCACCCAGTCACCACCATACCCAGAGTCTGATCACTGCCTCATAACCCACTCACCACCAGACCCAGAGACTGACCACTGTCTCCTCACCTACTCACCACCAGACCCAGAAACTGATCACAGTCTCATCACCCACTCACCACCAGCCCTAGAGACTGATCACTGTCCCGTCACCCACTCACCACCAGACACAGAGACTGATCACTTTCTCATCACCCACTCACCACCAGACCCAGAGACTAATCTCTGTCGCGTCACCCACTCACCACCAGACCCAGAGACTGATCACTGTCCCGTCACCCACTCAACACCAGACCCAGAGACTGATCACTCTCTCATCACCCACTCACCACCAGACCCAGAGACTGATCATTGTCTCATCACCCACTCACCACCAGCCCCAGACACTGATCACTGTCTCATCACCCACTCACCACCAGACCCAGACACTGATCACTGTCTCATCACTCACTCACCACCATTCGCAGAGACTGATCACTGTCTCATCACCCACTCACCACCAGACCCAGAGACTGATCACCGTCTCATCACTCACTCACCACCAGCCCAAGAGACAGATCACTGTCTCATCATGAGCTCACCACAAGACCCAGAGACTGATCACTGACCCATCACCCACTCACCACCAGACCCAGAGACTGATCACTGTCCCATCACCTACTCATCACCAGGCCCAGAGACTGATCACTGTCCCATCACCCAATCACCACCAGACCCAGATACTGATTACTGTCCCATCACGCACTCAACACCAGACCCACTGATCACAATCTCATCACCCCCTCACCAACAGACCCAGAGACTGATCTCTATCTCATCACCCACTCACCACAAGCCCCAGAGACTCCTCACTGTCTCATCACTCACTCACCACCAGACCCAGAGACTGATCACTGTCCCATCACCCAATCACCACCAGACACAGAGACTGATCACTGTCCCATCACCCACTCACCACCAGTCCCAGAGACTGATCACTGTCCCATCACCAACTCACCACCAGACCCAGAGACTGATCACTATCCCATCACCCACTCACCACCAGACGCAGAGACTGATCACCGTCTCATCACTCACTCAACACCAGCCCCAGAGACAGATCACTGTCTCATCACCCACTCACCACAAGACCCACTGATCACTATCTCATCACCCCCTCACCACCAGACCCAGAGACTGATCACTGACCCATCACCCCCTCACCATCAGACCCAGAGACTGATCACTGTCCCATCACCCACTCACCACCAGACCCAGAAACTGATCATTGTCTCATCACCCACTCACCACCAGACCCAGAGATTGATCACTGTCCCATCACCCACTCACCACCAGACCCAGAGACTGACCAGTGTCTCATCACCCACTCACCACCAGACCCAAAGACTCCTCAGTGTCTCATCACCCACTCACCACCAGACACAGAGACTGATCATTGTCTCATCACCCACTCAACACCAGACCCAGAGACTGATCACTGTCCCTTCACCCACTCACCACCAGACCCAGAGACTGATCAGTGTCTCATCACCCACTCACCACCAGACCCAAAGACTCCTCAGTGTCTCATCACCCACTCACCACCAGACCCAGAGACTGATCACCGTCCAATCACCCAATCACCACCAGACCCAGACACTGAACACTGTCCCATCATCCACTCACCACCAGACCTAGAGACTGATCACTGTCTCATAAGTCACTCACAACCAGAGACAGGGACTGATCACGGTCGCGTCTCCCTCACAACACCAGCCCTAGACTCCACACTGTCTCATCACCCACTCACCACCAGACTCAGAGATTGATCATTATCTCATCACCCACTCACCACCAGACCTACTGATCACTGTCCCATCACCCACTCACCACCAGACCCAGACACTGATCACTGTCCCATCACCCACTCATCACAAGACCCAGAGACTGATCATTATCTCAACACGCACTCACCACAAGACCCAAAGACTGATTACAGTCCCATCACCCACTCACCACCAGACCCAGACACTGATCACTGTCTCATCACCCACTCATCACCAGACCCACTGATCACTATCTCATCACCCCCTCACCAACAGATCCAGGGACTGATCACTATCTCATCACCCACTCACCACAAGCCCCAGAGACTCCTCACTGTCTCATCACTCACTCACCACCAGACCCAGAGACTGATCACTGTCCCATCACCCAATCACCACCAGACACAGAGACTGATCACTGTCCCATCACCCACTCACCACCAGACCCAGAGACTGACCACTGTCTCCTCACCTACTCACCACCAGCCCTAGAGACTGATCACTGTCCCGTCACCCACTCACCACCAGACACAGAGACTGATCACTTTCTCATCACCCAGTCACCACCAGACCCAGAGACTGATCTCTGTCGCGTCACCCACTCACCACCAGACCCAGAGACTGATCACTGTCCCGTCACCCACTCAACACCAGACCCAGAGACTGATGACTCTCTCATCACCCACTCACCACCAGACCCAGAGACTGATCATTGTCTCATCACCCACTCACCACCAGACCCAGACACTGATCACTGTCTCATCACCCACTCACCACCAGACGCAGAGACTGATCACTGTCTCATCACCCACTCACCACCAGACCCAGAGACTGATCACCGTCTCATCACTCACTCACCACCAGCCCCAGAGACAGATCACTGTCTCATCACCCACTCACCAGCAGACCCAGAGACTGATCACTGTCCCATCACCCACTCACCACAAGCCCCAGAGACTCCTCACTGTCTCATCACCTACTCACCACCAGACCCAGAGACTGATCACTGTCCCATCACCCAATCACCACCAGACACAGAGACTGATCACTGTCCCATCACCCACTCATCACCAGGCCCAGAGACTGATCACTGTCCCATCACCCAATCACCACCAGACCCAGAGACTGATTACTGTCCCATCACGCACTGAACACCAGACCCACTGATCACTATCTCATCACCCCCTCACCAACAGACCCAGAGACTGATCACTATCTCATCACCCACTCACCACAAGCCCCAGAGACTCCTCACTGTCTCATCACTCACTCAACACCAGCCCCAGAGACAGATCACTGTCTCATCACCCACTCACCACAAGACCCACTGATCACTATCTCATCACCCCCTCACCACCAGACCCAGAGACTGATCACTGACCCATCACCCCCTCCCCACCAGACCCAGAGACTGATCACTGTCCCATCACCCACTCACCACAAGCCCCAGAGACTCCTCACTGTCTCATCACTCACTCACCACCAGACCCAGAGACTGATCACTGTCCCATCACCCAATCACCACCAGACACAGAGACTGATCACTGTCCCATCACCCACTCATCACCAGGCCCAGAGACTGATCACTGTCCCATCACCTACTCATCACCAGGCCCAGAGACTGATCACTGTCCCATCACCCAATCACCACCAGACCCAGAGACTGATTACTGTCCCATCACGCACTCAACACGAGACCCAGGTACTGATCACTGTCCCATCACCCACTCATCACCCGACCCACTGATAACTGTCTCATCACCCACTCAAAACCAGACCCAGAGACTGATCACTGACCCCTCACCCACTCACCACCATACCCAGAGTCTGATCACTGCCTCATAACCCACTCACCACCATACCCAGAGACTGACCACTGTCTCCTCACCTACTCACCACCAGACACAGAAACTGATCACAGTCTCATCACCCACTCACCACCAGCCCTAGAGACTGATCACTGTCCCGTCACCCACTCACCACCAGACACAGAGACTGATCACTTTTTCATCACCCACTCACCACCAGACCCAGAGACTGATCTCTGTCGCGTCTCCCACTCACCACCAGACCCAGAGACTGATCACTGTCCCGTCACCCACTCAACACCAGACACAGAGACTGATCACTGTCTCATCACCCACTCACCACCAGACCCAGAGACTGATCATTGTCTCATCACCCACTCACCACCAGACTCAGACACTGATCACTGTCTCATCACCCACTCACCACCAGACCCAGAGACTGATCACTGTCTCATCACCCACTCACCACCAGACCCAGAGACTGATCACTGTCTCATCACCCACTCACCACCAGACCCAGAGACAGATCACTGTCTCATCACCCACTCACCACAAGACCCACTGATCACTATCTCATCACCCCCTCACCACCAGACCCAGAGACTGATCACTGACCCATCACCCACTCACCACCAGACCCAGAGACTGATCACTGTCCCATCACCCACTCACCACAAGCCCCAGAGACTCCTCACTGTCTCATCACCTACTCACCACCAGACCCAGAGACTGATCACTGTCCCATCACCCAATCACCACCAGACACAGAGACTGATCACTGTCCCATGACCCACTCATCACCAGGCCCAGAGACTGATCACTGTCCCATCACCCAATCACCACCAGACCCAGAGACTGATTACTGTCCCATCACGCACTCAACACCAGACCCAGGTACTGATCACTGTCCCATCACCAACTCATCACCCGACCCACTGATAACCGTTTCATCACCCACTCAAAACCAGACCCAGAGACTGATCACTGTCCCATCACCCACTCACCACCATACCCAGAGTCTGATCACTGCCTCATAACCCACTCATCACCAGACCCAGAGACTGATCACTGGTCCATCACACACTCACCACCAAACCCAGAGACTGATCACTGTCCCATCACCACTCACAACCAGCCCCAGAGACTGATCACTTTCTCATCACTCACTCACCACCAGACCCAGAGACTGATCACTGTCCCATCACCCACTCACCACCAGACCCAGAGACTGATCATTTTCTCATCACCCACTCACAACTAGACCCAGAGACTGATCACTGTCTCATCACCCACTCACCACCAGACCCAGAGACTGACCACTGTCCCATCACCCACTCACCACAAGCCCCAGAGACTCCTCACCGTCTCATCAGTAACTCACCACCAGACCCGGAGACTCCTCACTCTCTCATCACTCACTCACCACCAGACCCAGAGACTGATCGCTGTCTCATCACCCACTCACCACCAGACACAAAGACTGATCAGTGTCTCATCACCCACTCACCACCAGACCCAGAGACTCCTCACTGTCTCATCACCCACTCACCACCAGACCCAGAGACTCCTCACTGTCTCATCACCCACTCACCACCAGACCCTGAGACTGATCACCGTCTCAACACTCACTCACCACCAGACCCAGAGACTGATAAATGTCTCATCACCCACTCACCACCAGCCCTAGAGAATGATCACTGTCCCATCACCCACTCACCACCAGTCCCAGAGACTGATCATTGTCCCATCACCCACTCACCACCAGAACCAGAGACTGATCACTGTCCCATCACCCACTCACCACCAGACCCAGAAACTGACCACTTTCTCATCACCCACTCACCACCAGACCCAGAGATTGATCACTGTCTCATCACACACTCACCAACAGAACCAGACACTGATCACTTTCTCATCACCCACCTACCACTAGATCCAGAGACTGATCACTGTCTCATCACCCACTCACCACCAGATCCAGAGACTGATCACTTTCTCATCACCCACTGACCACCAGACCCAGAGACTGACCACTGTCTCATCACCTACTCACCACCAGACCCAGAAATTGATCACTGTCTCATCACTCACTCACCACCAGCCCTAGAGATTGATCACTGTCCCATCACCCACTCACCAACAGACCCAGAGACTGATCACTGTCCCATCACCCACTCACCACCAGACCCAGAGACTGATCATTTTCTCATCACCCACTCACCACCAGACCCAGAGACTCCTCACTGTCTCATCACCCACTCACCACCAGACCCTGAGACTGATCACCGTCTCATCACTCACTCACCACCAGACCCAGAGACTGATAAATGTCTCATCACCCCCTCACCACCAGACCCAGAGACTGATCACTGACCCATCACCCACTCACCACCAGACCCAGAGACTGATCACTGTCCCATCACCCACTCACCACAAGCCCCAGAGACTCCTCACTGTCTCATCACCTACTCACCACCAGCCCTAGAGACTGATCACTGTCCCGTCACCCACTCACCACCAGACACAGAGACTGATCACTTTCTCATCACCCACTCACCACCAGACCCAGAGACTGATCTCTGTCGCGTCTCCCACTCACCACCAGACCCAGAGACTGATCACTCTCCCGTCACCCACTCAACACCAGACACAGAGACTGATCACTGTCTCATCACCCACTCACCACCAGACCCAGAGACTGATCATTGTCTCATCACCCACTCACCACCAGACCCAGACACTGATCACTGTCTCATCACCCACTCACCACCAGACCCAGAGACTGATCACTGTCTCATCACTCACTCACCACCAGACGCAGAGACTGATCACTGTCTCATCACCCACTCACCACCAGACCCAAAGACTGATCACCGTCTCATCACTCACTCACCACAAGCCCCAGAGACAGATCACTGTCTCATCACCCACTCACCACAAGACCCACTGATCACTATCTCATCACCCCCTCACCACCAGACCCAGAGACTGATCACTGACCCATCACCCACTCACCACCAGACCCAGAGACGGATCACTGTCCCATCACCCACTCACCACAAGCCCCAGAGACTCCTCACTGTCTCATCACCTACTCACCACCAGACCCAGAGACTGATCACTGTCCCATCACCCAATCACCACCAGACACAGAGACTGATCACTGTCCCATGACCCACTCATCACCAGGCCCAGAGACTGATCACTGTCCCATCACCCAATCACCACCAGACCCAGAGACTGATTACTGTCCCATCACACACTCAACACCAGACCCAGGTACTGATCACTGTCCCATCACCAACTCATCACCCGACCCACTGATAACCGTCTCATCACTCACTCACCACCAGACCCAGAGACTGATAAATGTCTCATCACCCCCTCACCACCAGACCCAGAGACTGATCACTGTCCCATCACCCACTCACCACCATACCCAGAGTCTGATCACTGCCTCATAACCCACTCATCACCAGACCCAGAGACTGATCACTGGTCCATCACACACTCACCACCAAACCCAGAGACTGATCACTGTCCCATCACCCACTCACAACCAGCCCCAGAGACTGATCACTTTCTCATCACTCACTCACCACCAGACCCAGAGACTGATCACTGTCCCATCACCCAGTCACCACCAGACCCAGAGACTGATCATTTTCTCATCACCCACTCACAACTAGACCCAGAGAGTGATCATTGTCCCATCACCCACTCACCACCAGACCCAGAGACTGATCACTATCTCCATAACACCCACTCACCACAAGACCCAGAGACTGATCACTGTCTCATCACCCACTCACCACCAGACCCAGAGACTGACCACTGTCCCATCACCCACTCACCACAAGCCCCAGAGACTCCTCACCGTCTCATCAGTAACTCACCACCAGACCCGGAGACTCCTCACTCTCTCATCACTCACTCACCACCAGACCCAGAGACTGATCGCTGTCTCATCACCCACTCACCACCAGACACAAAGACTGATCAGTGTCTCATCACCCACTCACCACCAGACCCAGAGACTCCTCACTGTCTCATCACCCACTCACCACCAGACCCAGAGACTCCTCACTGTCTCATCATCCACTCACCACCAGACCCTGAGACTGATCACCGTCTCAACACTCACTCACCACCAGACCCAGAGACTGATAAATGTCTCATCACCCACTCACCACCAGCCCTAGAGAATGATCACTGTCCCATCACCCACTCACCACCAGTCCCAGAGACTGATCATTGTCCCATCACCCACTCACCACCAGAACCAGAGACTGATCACTGTCCCATCACCCACTCACCACCAGACCCAGAAACTGACCACTTTCTCATCACCCACTCACCACCAGACCCAGAGATTGATCACTGTCTCATCACACACTCACCAACAGAACCAGACACTGACCACTTTCTCATCACCCACCTACCACTAGATCCAGAGACTGATCACTGTCTCATCACCCACTCACCACCAGATCCAGAGACTGATCACTTTCTCATCACCCACTGACCACCAGACCCAGAGACTGACCACTGTCTCATCACCTACTCACCACCAGACCCAGAAATTGATCACTGTCTCATCACTCACTCACCACCAGCCCTAGAGATTGATCACTGTCCCATCACCCACTCACCAACAGACCCAGAGACTGATCACTGTCCCATCACCCACTCACCACCAGACCCAGAGACTGATCATTTTCTCATCACCCACTCACCACCAGACCCAGAGACTGATCATTGTCCCATCACCCACTCACCACCAGACCCAGAGACTCCTCACTGTCTCATCACCCACTCACCACCAGACCCAGAGACTCCTCACTGTCTCATCACCCACTCACCACCAGACCCTGAGACTGATCACCGTCTCATCACTCACTCACCACCAGACCCAGAGACTGATAAATGTCTCATCACCCCCTCACCACCAGACCCAGAGACTGATCACTGACCCATCACCCACTCACCACCAGACCCAGAGACTGATCACTGTCCCATCACCCACTCACCACAAGCCCCAGAGACTCCTCACTGTCTCATCACCTACTCACCACCAGACCCAGAGACTGATCACTGTCCCATCACCCAATCACCACCAGACACAGAGACTGATCACTGTCCCATCACCCAATCACCACCAGACCCAGAGACTGATTACTGTCCCATCACGCACTCAACACCAGACCCACTGATCACTATCTCATCACCCCCTCACCAACAGACCCAGAGACTGATCACTATCTCATCACCCACTCACCACAAGCCCCAGAGACTCCTCACTGTCTCATCACTCACTCAACACCAGCCCCAGAGACAGATCACTGTCTCATCACCCACTCACCACAAGACCCACTGATCACTATCTCATCACCCCCTGACCACCAGACCCAGAGACTGATCACTGACCCATCACCCCCTCACCACCAGACCCAGAGAC
Organism: Mobula birostris; assembly: GCF_030028105.1. Classification (NCBI taxonomy): domain Eukaryota; kingdom Metazoa; phylum Chordata; class Chondrichthyes; order Myliobatiformes; family Myliobatidae; genus Mobula; species Mobula birostris. The sequence goes on along the minus strand of NC_092376.1, from coordinate 76,205,771 downwards.
TGATCACTGTCCCATCACCCACTCACCACAAGCCCCAGAGACTCCTCACTGTCTCATCACTCACTCACCACCAGACCCAGAGACTGATCACTGTCCCATCACCCAATCACCACCAGACACAGAGACTGATCACTGTCCCATCACCCACTCATCACCAGGCCCAGAGACTGATCACTGTCCCATCACCTACTCATCACCAGGCCCAGAGACTGATCACTGTCCCATCACCCAATCACCACCAGACCCAGAGACTGATTACTGTCCCATCACGCACTCAACACGAGACCCAGGTACTGATCACTGTCCCATCACCCACTCATCACCCGACCTACTGATAACTGTCTCATCACCCACTCAAAACCAGACCCAGAGACTGATCACTGACCCCTCACCCACTCACCACCATACCCAGAGTCTGATCACTGCCTCATAACCCACTCACCACCATACCCAGAGACTGACCACTGTCTCCTCACCTACTCACCACCAGACACAGAAACTGATCACAGTCTCATCACCCACTCACCACCAGCCCTAGAGACTGATCACTGTCCCGTCACCCACTCACCACCAGACACAGAGACTGATCACTTTCTCATCACCCACTCACCACCAGACCCAGAGACTGATCTCTGTCGCGTCTCCCACTCACCACCAGACCCAGAGACTGATCACTGTCCCGTCACCCACTCAACACCAGACACAGAGACTGATCACTGTCTCATCACCCACTCACCACCAGACCCAGAGACTGATCATTGTCTCATCACCCACTCACCACCAGACCCAGACACTGATCACTGTCTCATCACCCACTCACCACCAGACCCAGAGACTGATCACTGTCTCATCACTCACTCACCACCAGACGCAGAGACTGATCACTGTCTCATCACCCACTCACCACCAGACCCAGAGACTGATCACCGTCTCATCACTCACTCACCACCAGCCCCAGAGACAGATCACTGTCTCATCACCCACTCACCACAAGACCCACTGATCACTATCTCATCACCCCCTCACCACCAGACCCAGAGACTGATCACTGACCCATCACCCACTCACCACCAGACCCAGAGACTGATCACTGTCCCATCACCCACTCACCACAAGCCCCAGAGACTCCTCACTGTCTCAGCACCTACTCACCACCAGACCCAGAGACTGATCACTGTCCCATCACCCAATCACCACCAGACACAGAGACTGATCACTGTCCCATGACCCACTCATCACCAGGCCCAGAGACTGATCACTGTCCCATCACCCAATCACCACCAGACCCAGAGACTGATTACTGTCCCATCACACACTCAACACCAGACCCAGGTACTGATCACTGTCCCATCACCAACTCATCACCCGACCCACTGATAACCGTTTCATCACCCACTCAAAACCAGACCCAGAGACTGATCACTGTCCCATCACCCACTCACCACCATACCCAGAGTCTGATCACTGCCTCATAACCCACTCATCACCAGACCCAGAGACTGATCACTGGTCCATCACACACTCACCACCAAACCCAGAGACTGATCACTGTCCCATCACCCACTCACAACCAGCCCCAGAGACTGATCACTTTCTCATCACTCACTCACCACCAGACCCAGAGACTGATCACTGTCCCATCACCCACTCACCACCAGACCCAGAGACTGATCATTTTCTCATCACCCACTCACCACTAGACCCAGAGACTGATCATTGTCCCATCACCCACTCACCACCAGACCCAGAGACTGATCACTATCTCCATAACACCCACTCACCACAAGACCCAGAGACTGATCACTGTCTCATCACCCACTCACCACCAGACCCAGAGACTGACCACTGTCCCATCACCCACTCACCACAAGTCTCAGAGACTCCTCACCGTCTCATCAGTAACTCACCACCAGACCCGGAGACTCCTCACTCTCTCATCACTCACTCACCACCAGACCCAGAGACTGATCGCTGTCTCATCACCCACTCACCACCAGACACAAAGACTGATCACTGTCTCATCACCCACTCACCACCAGCCCTAGAGATTGATCACTGTCCCATCACCCACTCACCACCAGACCCAGAGACTGATCACTGTCCCATCACCCACTCACCACCAGACCCAGAGACTGATCATTTTCTAATCACCCACTCACCACCAGACCCAGACTGATCATTGTCCCATCACCCACTCACCACCAGACCCAGAGACTCCTCACTGTCTCATCACCCACTCACCACCAGACCCTGAGACTGATCACCGTCTCATCACTCACTCACCACCAGACCCAGAGACTGATAAATGTCTCATCACCCACTCACCACCAGCCCTAGAGAATGATCACTGTCCCATCACCCACTCACCACCAGTCCCAGACACTGATCATTGTCCCATCACCCACTCACCACCAGACCCAGAGACTGATCACTGTCCCATCACCCACTCACCACCAGACTCAGAAACTGACCACTTTCTCATCACCCACTCACCACCAGACCCAGAGATTGATCACTGTCTCATCACACACTCACCAACAGACCCAGACTCTGATCACTTTCTCATCACCCACCTACCACTAGATCCAGAGACTGATCACTGTCTCATCATCCACTCACCACCAGATCCAGAGACTGATCACTTTCTCATCACCCACTGACCACCAGACCCAGAGACTGACCACTGTCTCATCACCTACTCACCACCAGACCCAGAAATTGATCACTGTGTCATCACCCACTCACAACCAGCCCTAGATACTGATCACTGTCCCATCACCCACTCACCACCAGACCCAGAGACTGATCACTGTCCCATCACCCACACACCACCAGCCCCAGAGACTGATCACTGTCCCATCACCACTCACCACCAGACTCAGAGACTGATCACTTTCTCATCACCAACTCACCACCAGACCCAGAGACTGATCACTGTCTCATCTCCGACTCACCACCAGACCCAAAGACTGATCATTGTCTCATCACCCACTCACCACCAGACCCACTGATCACTGTCTCATCACACACTCACCACCAGACCCAGAGTCTGAACACTGTCCCATCAGCCACTCACCACCAGACACAGGGACTGATCACTGTCGCGTCACCCTCACAACACCAGCCCCAGACTCCACACTGTCTCATCACCCACTCACCACCAGACCCAGAGACTGATCACTGTCTCATCTCCCACTCACCACCAGACCCACTGATCACTGTCCCATCACCCACTCAGCACCACACTCAGAGACTGATCACTGTCTCATCACCCACTCACCGCAAGACCCACTGATCACTATCTCATCACCCCCTCACCACCAGACCCAGAGACTGATCACTGACCCATCACCCACTCACCACCAGACACAGAGACTGATCACTGTCCCATGACCCACTCATCACCAGGCCCAGAGACTGATCACTGTCCCATCACCCAATCACCACCAGACCCAGAGACTGATTACTGTCCCATCACGCACTCAACACCAGACCCAGGTACTGATCACTGTCCCATCACCAACTCATCACCCGACCCACTGATAACCGTTTCATCACCCACTCAAAACCAGACCCAGAGACTGATCACTGTCCCATCACCCACTCACCACCATACCCAGAGTCTGATCACTGCCTCATAACCCACTCATCACCAGACCCAGAGACTGATCACTGGTCCATCACACACTCACCACCAAACCCAGAGACTGATCACTGTCCCATCACCCACTCACAACCAGCCCCAGAGACTGATCACTTTCTCATCACTCACTCACCACCAGACCCAGAGACTGATCACTGTCCCATCACCCACTCACCACCAGACCCAGAGACTGATCATTTTCTCATCACCCACTCACCACTAGACCCAGAGACTGATCATTGTCCCATCACCCACTCACCACCAGACCCAGAGACTGATCACTATCTCCATAACACCCACTCACCACAAGACCCAGAGACTGATCACTGTCTCATCACCCACTCACCACCAGACCCAGAGACTGACCACTGTCCCATCACCCACTCACCACAAGCCTCAGAGACTCCTCACCGTCTCATCAGTAACTCACCACCAGACCCGGAGACTCCTCACTCTCTCATCACTCACTCACCACCAGACCCAGAGACTGATCGCTGTCTCATCACCCACTCACCACCAGACACAAAGACTGATCAGTGTCTCATCACCCACTCACCACCAGACCCAGAGACTCCTCACTGTCTCATCACCCACTCACCACCAGACCCAGAGACTCCTCACTGTCTCATCACCCACTCACCACCAGACCCTGAGACTGATCACCGTCTCATCACTCACTCACCACCAGACCCAGAGACTGATAAATGTCTCATCACCCACTCACCACCAGCCCTAGAGAATGATCACTGTCCCATCACCCACTCACCACCATACCCAGAGACTGATCACTGTCCCATCACCCACTCACCACAAGCCCCAGAGACTCCTCACTGTCTCATCACCCAATCACCACCAGACACAGAGACTGATCACTGTCCCATCACCCAATCACCACCAGACCCAGAGACTGATTACTGTCCCATCACGCACTCAACACCAGACCCACTGATCACTATCTCATCACCCCCTCACCAACAGACCCAGAGACTGATCACTATCTCATCACCCACTCACCACAAGCCCCAGAGACTCCTCACTGTCTCATCACTCACTCAACACCAGCCCCAGAGACAGATCACTGTCTCATCACCCACTCACCACAAGACCCACTGATCACTATCTCATCACCCGCTGACCACCAGACCCAGAGACTGATCACTGACCCATCACCCCCTCACCACCAGACCCAGAGACTGATCACTGTCCCATCACCCACTCACCACAAGCCCCAGAGACTCCTCACTGTCTCATCACTCACTCACCACCAGACCCAGAGACTGATCACTGTCCCATCACCCAATCACCACCAGACACAGAGACTGATCACTGTCCCATCACCCACTCATCACCAGGCCCAGAGACTGATCACTGTCCCATCACCTACTCATCACCAGGCCCAGAGACTGATCACTGTCCCATCACCCAATCACCACCAGACCCAGAGACTGATTACTGTCCCATCACACACTCAACACCAGACCCAGGTACTGATCACTGTCCCATCACCAACTCATCACCCGACCCACTGATAACCGTTTCATCACCCACTCAAAACCAGACCCAGAGACTGATCACTGTCCCATCACCCACTCACCACCATACCCAGAGTCTGATCACTGCCTCATAACCCACTCATCACCAGACCCAGAGACTGATCACTGGTCCATCACACACTCACCACCAAACCCAGAGACTGATCACTGTCCCATCACCCACTCACAACCAGCCCCAGAGACTGATCACTTTCTCATCACTCACTCACCACCAGACCCAGAGACTGATCACTGTCCCATCACCCAGTCACCACCAGACCCAGAGACTGATCATTTTCTCATCACCCACTCACAACTAGACCCAGAGACTGATCATTGTCCCATCACCCACTCACCACCAGACCCAGAGACTGATCACTATCTCCATAACACCCACTCACCACAAGACCCAGAGACTGATCACTGTCTCATCACCCACTCACCACCAGACCCAGAGACTGACCACTGTCCCATCACCCACTCACCACAAGCCCCAGAGACTCCTCACCGTCTCATCAGTAACTCACCACCAGACCCGGAGACTCCTCACTCTCTCATCACTCACTCACCACCAGACCCAGAGACTGATCGCTGTCTCATCACCCACTCACCACCAGACACAAAGACTGATCAGTGTCTCATCACCCACTCACCACCAGACCCAGAGACTCCTCACTGTCTCATCACCCACTCACCACCAGACCCAGAGACTCCTCACTGTCTCATCATCCACTCACCACCAGACCCTGAGACTGATCACCGTCTCAACACTCACTCACCACCAGACCCAGAGACTGATAAATGTCTCATCACCCACTCACCACCAGCCCTAGAGAATGATCACTGTCCCATCACCCACTCACCACCAGTCCCAGAGACTGATCATTGTCCCATCACCCACTCACCACCAGAACCAGAGACTGATCACTGTCCCATCACCCACTCACCACCAGACCCAGAAACTGACCACTTTCTCATCACCCACTCACCACCAGACCCAGAGATTGATCACTGTCTCATCACACACTCACCAACAGAACCAGACACTGATCACTTTCTCATCACCCACCTACCACTAGATCCAGAGACTGATCACTGTCTCATCACCCACTCACCACCAGATCCAGAGACTGATCACTTTCTCATCACCCACTGACCACCAGACCCAGAGACTGACCACTGTCTCATCACCTACTCACCACCAGACCCAGAAATTGATCACTGTCTCATCACTCACTCACCACCAGCCCTAGAGATTGATCACTGTCCCATCACCCACTCACCAACAGACCCAGAGACTGATCACTGTCCCATCACCCACTCACCACCAGACCCAGAGACTGATCATTTTCTCATCACCCACTCACCACCAGACCCAGAGACTGATCATTGTCCCATCACCCACTCACCACCAGACCCAGAGACTCCTCACTGCCTCATCACCCACTCACCACCAGACCCAGAGACTCCTCACTGTCTCATCACCCACTCACCACCAGACCCTGAGACTGATCACCGTCTCATCACTCACTCACCACCAGACCCAGAGACTGATAAATGTCTCATCACCCCCTCACCACCAGACCCAGAGACTGATCACTGACCCATCACCCACTCACCACCAGACCCAGAGACTGATCACTGTCCCATCACCCACTCACCACAAGCCCCAGAGACTCCTCACTGTCTCATCACCTACTCACCACCAGACCCAGAGACTGATCACTGTCCCATCACCCAATCACCACCAGACACAGAGACTGATCACTGTCCCATCACCCAATCACCACCAGACCCAGAGACTGATTACTGTCCCATCACGCACTCAACACCAGACCCACTGATCACTATCTCATCACCCCCTCACCAACAGACCCAGAGACTGATCACTATCTCATCACCCACTCACCACAAGCCCCAGAGACTCCTCACTGTCTCATCACTCACTCAACACCAGCCCCAGAGACAGATCACTGTCTCATCACCCACTCACCACAAGACCCACTGATCACTATCTCATCACCCCCTGACCACCAGACCCAGAGACTGATCACTGACCCATCACCCCCTCACCACCAGACCCAGAGACTGATCACTGTCCCATCACCCACTCACCACAAGCCCCAGAGACTCCTCACTGTCTCATCACTCACTCACCACCAGACCCAGAGACTGATCACTGTCCCATCACCCAATCACCACCAGACACAGAGACTGATCACTGTCCCATCACCCACTCATCACCAGGCCCAGAGACTGATCACTGTCCCATCACCTACTCATCACCAGGCCCAGAGACTGATCACTGTCCCATCACCCAATCACCACCAGACCCAGAGACTGATTACTGTCCCATCACGCACTCAACACGAGACCCAGGTACTGATCACTGTCCCATCACCCACTCATCACCCGACCTACTGATAACTGTCTCATCACCCACTCAAAACCAGACCCAGAGACTGATCACTGACCCCTCACCCACTCACCACCATACCCAGAGTCTGATCACTGCCTCATAACCCACTCACCACCATACCCAGAGACTGACCACTGTCTCCTCACCTACTCACCACCAGACACAGAAACTGATCACAGTCTCATCACCCACTCACCACCAGCCCTAGAGACTGATCACTGTCCCGTCACCCACTCACCACCAGACACAGAGACTGATCACTTTCTCATCACCCACTCACCACCAGACCCAGAGACTGATCTCTGTCGCGTCTCCCACTCACCACCAGACCCAGAGACTGATCACTGTCCCGTCACCCACTCAACACCAGACACAGAGACTGATCACTGTCTCATCACCCACTCACCACCAGACCCAGAGACTGATCATTGTCTCATCACCCACTCACCACCAGACCCAGACACTGATCACTGTCTCATCACCCACTCACCACCAGACCCAGAGACTGATCACTGTCTCATCACTCACTCACCACCAGACGCAGAGACTGATCACTGTCTCATCACCCACTCACCACCAGACCCAGAGACTGATCACCGTCTCATCACTCACTCACCACCAGCCCCAGAGACAGATCACTGTCTCATCACCCACTCACCACAAGACCCACTGATCACTATCTCATCACCCCCTCACCACCAGACCCAGAGACTGATCACTGACCCATCACCCACTCACCACCAGACCCAGAGACTGATCACTGTCCCATCACCCACTCACCACAAGCCCCAAAGACTCCTCACTGTCTCAGCACCTACTCACCACCAGACCCAGAGACTGATCACTGTCCCATCACCCAATCACCACCAGACACAGAGACTGATCACTGTCCCATGACCCACTCATCACCAGGCCCAGAGACTGATCACTGTCCCATCACCCAATCACCACCAGACCCAGAGACTGATTACTGTCCCATCACACACTCAACACCAGACCCAGGTACTGATCACTGTCCCATCACCAACTCATCACCCGACCCACTGATAACCGTTTCATCACCCACTCAAAACCAGACCCAGAGACTGATCACTGTCCCATCACCCACTCACCACCATACCCAGAGTCTGATCACTGCCTCATAACCCACTCATCACCAGACCCAGAGACTGATCACTGGTCCATCACACACTCACCACCAAACCCAGAGACTGATCACTGTCCCATCACCCACTCACAACCAGCCCCAGAGACTGATCACTTTCTCATCACTCACTCACCACCAGACCCAGAGACTGATCACTGTCCCATCACCCACTCACCACCAGACCCAGAGACTGATCATTTTCTCATCACCCACTCACCACTAGACCCAGAGACTGATCATTGTCCCATCACCCACTCACCACCAGACCCAGAGACTGATCACTATCTCCATAACACCCACTCACCACAAGACCCAGAGACTGATCACTGTCTCATCACCCACTCACCACCAGACCCAGAGACTGACCACTGTCCCATCACCCACTCACCACAAGCCTCAGAGACTCCTCACCGTCTCATCAGTAACTCACCACCAGACCCGGAGACTCCTCACTCTCTCATCACTCACTCACCACCAGACCCAGAGACTGATCGCTGTCTCATCACCCACTCACCACCAGACACAAAGACTGATCACTGTCTCATCACCCACTCACCACCAGCCCTAGAGATTGATCACTGTCCCATCACCCACTCACCACCAGACCCAGAGACTGATCACTGTCCCATCACCCACTCACCACCAGACCCAGAGACTGATCATTTTCTAATCACCCACTCACCACCAGACCCAGACTGATCATTGTCCCATCACCCACTCACCACCAGACCCAGAGACTCCTCACTGTCTCATCACCCACTCACCACCAGACCCTGAGACTGATCACCGTCTCATCACTCACTCACCACCAGACCCAGAGACTGATAAATGTCTCATCACCCACTCACCACCAGCCCTAGAGAATGATCACTGTCCCATCACCCACTCACCACCAGTCCCAGACACTGATCATTGTCCCATCACCCACTCACCACCAGACCCAGAGACTGATCACTGTCCCATCACCCACTCACCACCAGACTCAGAGACTGACCACTTTCTCATCACCCACTCACCACCAGACCCAGAGATTGATCACTGTCTCATCACACACTCACAACCAGCCCTAGATACTGATCACTGTCCCATCACCCACTCACCACCAGACCCAGAGACTGATCACTGTCCCATCACCCACACACCACCAGCCCCAGAGACTGATCACTGTCCCATCACCACTCACCACCAGACTCAGAGACTGATCACTTTCTCATCACCAACTCACCACCAGACCCAGAGACTGATCACTGTCTCATCTCCGACTCACCACCAGACCCAGAGACTGATCATTGTCTCATCACCCACTCACCACCAGACCCACTGATCACTGTCTCATCACACACTCACCACCAGACCCAGAGTCTGAACACTGTCCCATCAGCCACTCACCACCAGACACAGGGACTGATCACTGTCGCGTCACCCTCACAACACCAGCCCCAGACTCCACACTGTCTCATCACCCACTCACCACCAGACCCAGAGACTGATCACTGTCTCATCTCCCACTCACCACCAGACCCACTGATCACTGTCCCATCACCCACTCAGCACCACACTCAGAGACTGATCACTGTCTCATCACCCACTCACCGCAAGACCCACTGATCACTATCTCATCACCCCCTCACCACCAGACCCAGAGACTGATCACTGACCCATCACCCACTCACCACCAGACCCAGAGACTGATCACTGTCCCATCACCCACTCACCACAAGCCCCAGAGACTCCTCACTGTCTCATCACCTACTCACCACCAGACCCAGAGACTGATCACTGTCCCATCACCCAATCACCACCAGACACAGAGACTGATCACTGTCCCATGACCCACTCATCACCAGGCCCAGAGACTGATCACTGTCCCATCACCCAATCACCACCAGACCCAGAGACTGATTACTGTCCCATCACGCACTCAACACCAGACCCAGGTACTGATCACTGTCCCATCACCAACTCATCACCCGACCCACTGATAACCGTTTCATCACCCACTCAAAACCAGACCCAGAGACTGATCACTGTCCCATCACCCACTCACCACCATACCCAGAGTCTGATCACTGCCTCATAACCCACTCATCACCAGACCCAGAGACTGATCACTGGTCCATCACACACTCACCACCAAACCCAGAGACTGATCACTGTCCCATCACCCACTCACAACCAGCCCCAGAGACTGATCACTTTCTCATCACTCACTCACCACCAGACCCAGAGACTGATCACTGTCCCATCACCCACTCACCACCAGACCCAGAGACTGATCATTTTCTCATCACCCACTCACCACTAGACCCAGAGACTGATCATTGTCCCATCACCCACTCACCACCAGACCCAGAGACTGATCACTATCTCCATAACACCCACTCACCACAAGACCCAGAGACTGATCACTGTCTCATCACCCACTCACCACCAGACCCAGAGACTGACCACTGTCCCATCACCCACTCACCACAAGCCTCAGAGACTCCTCACCGTCTCATCAGTAACTCACCACCAGACCCGGAGACTCCTCACTCTCTCATCACTCACTCACCACCAGACCCAGAGACTGATCGCTGTCTCATCACCCACTCACCACCAGACACAAAGACTGATCAGTGTCTCATCACCCACTCACCACCAGACCCAGAGACTCCTCACTGTCTCATCACCCACTCACCACCAGACCCAGAGACTCCTCACTGTCTCATCACCCACTCACCACCAGACCCTGAGACTGATCACCGTCTCATCACTCACTCACCACCAGACCCAGAGACTGATAAATGTCTCATCACCCACTCACCACCAGCCCTAGAGAATGATCACTGTCCCATCACCCACTCACCACCAGACCCAGAGACTGATCACTGTCCCATCACCTACTGACCACCAGACCCAGAGACTGACCACTGTCTCATCACCTACTCACCACCAGACCCAGAAATTGATCACTGTCTCATCACCCACTCACCACCAGCCCTAGAGATTGATCACTGTCCCATCACCCACTCACCACCAGACCCAGAGACTGATCACTGTCCCATCACCCACTCACCACCAGACCCAGAGACTGATCATTTTCTAATCACCCACTCACCACCAGACCCAGAGACTGATCATTGTCCCATCACCCACTCACCACCAGACCCAGAGACTCCTCACTGTCTCATCACCCACTCACCACCAGACCCAGAGACTCCTCACTGTCTCATCACCCACTCACCACCAGACCCTGAGACTGATCACCGTCTCATCACTCACTCACCACCAGACCCAGAGACTGATAAATGTCTCATCACCCACTCACCACCAGCCCTAGAGAATGATCACTGTCCCATCACCCACTCACCACCAGTCCCAGACACTGATCATTGTCCCATCACCCACTCACCACCAGACCCAGAGACTGATCACTGTCCCATCACCCACTCACCACCAGACTCAGAAACTGACCACTTTCTCATCACCCACTCACCACCAGACCCAGAGATTGATCACTGTCTCATCACACACTCACCAACAGACCCAGACTCTGATCACTTTCTCATCACCCACCTACCACTAGATCCAGAGACTGATCACTGTCTCATCACCCACTCACCACCAGATCCAGAGACTGATCACTTTCTCATCACCCACTGACCACCAGACCCAGAGACTGACCACTGTCTCATCACCTACTCACCACCAGACCCAGAAATTGATCACTGTGTCATCACCCACTCACAACCAGCCCTAGATACTGATCACTGTCCCATCACCCACTCACCACCAGACCCAGAGACTGATCACTGTCCCATCACCCACACACCACCAGCCCCAGAGACTGATCACTGTCCCTTCACCACTCACCACCAGACTCAGAGACTGATCACTTTCTCATCACCAACTCACCACCAGACCCAGAGACTGATCACTGTCTCATCTCCGACTCACCACCAGACCCAGAGACTGATCATTGTCTCATCACCCACTCACCACCAGACCCACTGATCACTGTCTCATCACACACTCACCACCAGACCCAGAGACTGAACACTGTCCCATCAGCCACTCACCACCAGACACAGGGACTGATCACTGTCGCGTCACCCTCACAACACCAGCCCCAGACTCCACACTGTCTCATCACCCACTCACCACCAGACTCAGAGATTGATCATTGTCTCATCACCCATTCACCATAGGCCAACTGATCACTGTCCCATCACCCACTCACCACCAGACCCAGAGACTGATCACTGTCTCATCTCCCACTCACCACCAGACCCACTGATCACTGTCCCATCACCCACTCAGCACCACACTCAGAGACTGATCACTGTCTCATCACCCACTCAGCACCAGACCCAGAGACTGATCACTGTCCCATCACTCACTCATCACCAGACCCAGAGACTGATCACTGTGTCATCACCCACTCACCACCAGCCCTAGAAACTGATCACTGTCTGATCACCCTCTCACCACAAGCCCTAGAAATTGATCATTGTCTCATCACCCACTCACCACCAGATCCAGAGACTGATCACTATCTCATCACTCACTCAGCACCACACCCAGAAACTGATCAGTGTCCCATCACCCACTCACCACCAGAACCAGAGACTGATCACCGTCTCATCACTCACTCACCTCCAGACCCAGAGACTGATATCTGTCTCATCACCCACTCACCACCAGACCCACTGATCACTATCTCATAACCCCCTCACCACCAGACCCAGAGACTGATCATTGTCCCATCACCCACTCACCAACAGCCCCAGAGACTGATCACTGTCTCATCACCCACTCACCACCAGTCCCAGAGACTGATCAATGTCTCATCACCCTCTCACACCAGACCCACTGATCACTGTCTCATCACCCACTCACCAACAGCCCCAGAGACTGATCACTGTCCCATCAGCCACTCACCACCAGACCCAGAGACTGATCACTGTCTCATCACTCACTCACCACCAGCGCAAGAGACTGATCACTGTCCCATCACCCACTCAGCACCAGACCCATTGATCACTGTCTCACTACCCACTCACCACCAGCCCTAGAGACTGATCACTGTCTCATCACCCACTTACCACCAGCCCCACTGATCACTGTCTCATCAACCCCTCACCACAAGACACAAAGAGTGATCACTGTCCCATCACCAACTCACCACAAGACCCACTGATCACTGTCTCATCACCACCTCACCACCAGACCCAGAGACTGATCACTGTCCCATCACGCACTCACCACCGGACCCAGAGACTGATCAGTGTCTCATCACCCACTCACCACTAGACCCACAGATCACTGTCCCATCACCCACTCACCACCAGACCCACTGATCACTGTCTCATCAACCCCTCACCACAAGACACAGAGAGTGATCACTGTCCCATCACCCACACACCACCAGACCCAGAGACTCATCACTGTTTCATCACCCACTCACCACCAGACCCACAGATCACTGTCCTATCACCCACTCACCACCAGACCCAGAAACTGATCACTGTCTCATCACCCACTCACCACCAGATCCAGAGTCTGATCACTGTCTCATCACTCACTCACCACTAGACCCAGAGACTGATCAATGTCTCATCACCCTTTCACCACCAGCCCTAGAGACTGATCACTGTCCCATCAGCCACTCACCACCAGACCCAGAGACTGATCACTGTCTCATCACTCACTCACCACCAGTCCCAGAGACTGATCAATGTCTCATCACCCTCTCACACCAGACCCACTGATCACTGTCTCATCACCCACTCACCAACAGCCCCAGAGACTGATCACTGTCCCATCAGCCACTCACCACCAGACCCAGAGACTGATCACTGTCTCATCACTCACTCACCACCAGCGCAAGAGACTGATCACTGTCCCATCACCCACTCAGCACCAGACCCATTGATCACTGTCTCACTACCCACTCACCACCAGCCCTAGAGACTGATCACTGTCTCATCACCCACTTACCACCAGCCCCACTGATCACTGTCTCATCAACCCCTCACCACAAGACACAAAGAGTGATCACTGTCCCATCACCAACTCACCACAAGACCCACTGATCACTGTCTCATCACCACCTCACCACCAGACCCAGAGACTTATCACTGTCCCATCACGCACTCACCACCGGACCCAGAGACTGATCAGTGTCTCATCACCCACTCACCACTAGACCCACAGATCACTGTCCCATCACCCACTCACCACCAGACCCACTGATCACTGTCTCATCAACCCCTCACCACAAGACACAGAGAGTGATCACTGTCCCATCACCCACACACCACCAGACCCAGAGACTCATCACTGTTTCATCACCCACTCACCACCAGACCCACAGATCACTGTCCTATCACCCACTCACCACCAGACCCAGAAACTGATCACTGTCTCATCACCCACTCACCACCAGATCCAGAGTCTGATCACTGTCTCATCACTCACTCACCACTAGACCCAGAGACTGATCAATGTCTCATCACCCTTTCACCACCAGCCCTAGAGACTGATCACTGTCCCATCAGCCACTCACCACCAGACCCAGAGACTGATCACTGTCTCATCACTCACTCACCACCAGCGCAAGAGACTGATCACTGTCCCATCACCCGCTCAGCACCAGACCCATTGATCACTGTCTCACCACCCACTCACCACCAGCTCTGGAGACTGATCACTGTCTCATCACCCACTTACCACCAGCCCCACTGATCACTGTCCCATCACCCACTCACCACCAGACCCACTGATCACTGTCTCATCACCACCTCACCACCAGACCCAGAGACTGATCACTGTCTCTTCACTTACTCACCAACAGACCCAGAGACTTATCACTAACTCATAACTCACTCACCACCAGAGCCAGAGAGAGAGATCATTTTCTCATCACCCTCTCATCACGAGACCCACTGATCACTGTCCCATCATCCACTCACCACCAGACCCACTGATCACTGGCTCATCACCACCTCACCACCAGACCCAGAGACTGATCACTGTCCCATCACCCACTCACCACCAGACCCAGGGACTGATCACTGTCTCATCACCCACTCACCACCAGACCCACTGATCACTGTCCCATCACCCACTCACCACCAGACCCAGAGACTGATCAATGTCTCATCACCCTTTCACCACCAGCCCTAGAGGCTGATCACTCTCCCATCACCCACTCAACACCTGCCCCAGAGACTGATCAATGTCTCAGCACCCACTCACCACCAGGCTCACTGACCACTGTCTCATTACCCCCTCACTACCAGACCCAGAGTCTGATCACTGTCCCATCACCCACTCACCACCAGACCCACAGATGACTGTCCCATCACCCACTCACCACCAGACCCAGAGACTCATCACTGTCTCTTCACCTACTCACCACCAGACCCAGAGACTTATCACTGACTCATAATTCACTCACCACCAGAACCAGAGAGAGATCACTTTCTCATCACCCTCTCATCACGAGACCCACTGATCACTGTCTCATTACCCACTCACCGCCAGACCCAGAGACTGATCACTGTCTCATCACCCACTCACCACCAGACCCAGTGACTGATCACTGTCCCATGACCCACTGACCACTATACCCAGAGACTGATCCATGTTCCATCACCCACTGACAATCAGACCCAGAGGCAGATCACTGTCTCATCACCCACTCACTACCAGACCCAGAGACTATCACTGTGTCACCACCCAATCACCACCTGACCCAGAGACTGATCACTGTCTCATCACTCACTCACCACCAGACCCAGAGACTGATCACTGTCTCCATCACCCACTCACCACCAGACCCAGAGACTGATAACTGTCCCCTCACCCACTCACCACCAGACCCAGAGACTAATCACTGTCTCATCACCCACTCACCACCAGACCCAGAGACTGATCACTGTCCCCTCACCCACTCACCACCAGACCCAGAGACTAATCACTGTCTCATCACCCACTCACCACCAGACCCAGAGACTCCTCACTGTCTCCATCACTCACTCACCACCAGTCCCAGAGACTGATCACTGTCCCATCACCCACTCACCAACCAGACCCAGAGACTGATTACTGTCCCATCTCCCTCCCACCAGCAGACCCAGAGTATGATCACTGTCTCTTCACCCACTCACCACAAGACCCAGAGTCTTATCACTGACTCAAAACTGACTCACCACCAGACCCAAAGACTGATCACTTTCTCATCACCCACTCATCACCAGACCCACTGATCACTGTCTCATCTCCCACTCACCACCAGACCAAGAGACTGATCACTGTCTCATCACCCACTCACCACCAGACCCAGAGACTGATCACTGTCCCATCACCCACTCACCACCAGACCCAGAGACTGATCGCTGTCCCATCAGCCGCTCACCATCAGACCCAGAGACTGATCACTGTCCCATCACCCACTCACCAACCAGACCCAGAGACTGATTACTGTCCCATCTCCCTCCCACCAGCAGACCCAGAGTATGATCACTGTCTCTTCACCCACTCACCACAAGACCCAGAGACTGATCACTGTCCCATCACCCACTCACCACCAGACCCAGAGACTGATCGCTGTCCCATCAGCCGCTCACCATCAGACCCAGAGACTGATCACTGTCCCATCACCCACTCACCACCAGACCCAGAGACTCCTCACTGTCTCCATCACTCACTCACCACCAGACCCAGAGACTGATCACTGTCCCATCACCCACTCACCATCAGACCCAGTGACTGATCACTTTTTCTTCACCCACTCACCACCAGACCCAGAGACTGATCACTGCCCCATCAACCACACACCACCAGACCCAGAGACTGATCTCTGTCCCATCACCCACTCACCACCAGACCCAGAGACTGATCACTGTCTCATCACCCACTCACTACCAGACCCAGCGACTCCTCAATTTCACATCACCCACTCACCACCAGACCCAGAGACTGATCACTGTCTCCATCACTCACTCACCACCAGACCCAGAGACGGATCACTGTCTCCATCACCCACTCACCACCAGACCCAGAGACTGATCACTGTCTCATCACTCACTCATCACCAGACCCAGAGACTGATCACTGTCTCATCACACACTCACTACCAGACACAGAGATTGGTCACTGTCCCATCACCCACTCACCACCAGACCCAGAGATTGATCACTGTTCGTAACACTTACTTCTCAGCAGCCGCAGAGACTGATCGTGGTCTATAATACCCACTTGTCCACAACCATAATCAATCAGCAATGAAAACAAAGAATGCTGGAAATATTCAATTCTTCAGACTGCGTTTGTGAAGAGAAAAGGTCAGAATTAAAGGTTCAGGTCAATGACCTTTCATCAATTCAGCTGACATATTTGTTTTTCCGTCTTCATAACTGCTCCAGGATTTGTCCATTTTTTTCTTTATTTCACATTTCTAGCATCTGTAATAACTTGAGATTTTATAATCAATCAGGGATCATAGCCTGTATTCGTCTGTTTCTCCGTCACACACTTTGTCCTGTTTCAAGCCTATGTCCGCATTTCACAGCTGGCATGTACTTTCATCGACTGATTTGTGATAACCACAACACACAAGTATATTGCATGGTCCGCACTTCCCTTTTCAAGAGAAGGAGGGGCACATTGAGAAGGAGCAGAGGGAGAAGGTATGTCTCTAAGACTCAACATTCCAGAGGATGCAGTACCAGCCATGGTTGAAGCTATAGCTATCAACTGGGTTGAATCTCCTCAAGGTGAGAGTATACTCACACATAAACCTCCTGTGCACATCCCATTTCCTCATCTCCCTGCAAACTTTTCTCACAAAATCTCTAGATAGGGTGAGCATACATCTGATGTCTGCTCTCCCATCAGCATTGCCCAAGTATCTGTACGCTTTCAGATGCCCAAGAAATGCAACCTATTAGGGAGTGGAGGGAACACAAGAGAAGAATGATGATAAAGTCAGAGCTTCACATGGTTTCATTGCAGTTACTAGTTCAGATGTTAATACAGTATATTGTGTATCTGGACGACGACAGAGCCTGCACATGACAGCTCTGTGGTTGCAAGTGAACTGCAGATGGGGCCAGCTGCAGAAGAAGTCTCATCAGGGGTCTGATCAAATGTTCAGAGACCTTTCAGAAAACCTAATTTTAAGACCAACGTTGACGGCATGCTGGCAACATGGACTTAATGACATCTGCATCTTGCTAGATTCAGCAGACGATGATGTTAGCAATCTCCAAACAACACAAGCAGAGAGGAACCAAGTCCTGGTGCAAGTTTTATATAGAGCAGTGAGTTTGTAGCAGGCAATTGGTGGCTGACTTCACCGAAGAACTTGTGAACCTTACCATGGTGCAGCAATTTTGTCTTTCATTTCAGAACAAACAATGAGAGCTAGTTCTGGAGTGTATTCAACACTTCAGCCAAGACATTGTCTAATCTCAGGATCTTTTATTGCTTTCTCAAGTTCAGCTTCCTCCTTGTTTCATATGGAGAGAATCAACTTTGCTGAAGATTGGGCTGCTGTACCGATGGGACCTGAGGAGGAAGATGAACTTGAGAAAGCATCACAAGGAGATACATGCAACTGGGAAAGAACATCCTCTTGAAATGAAAAACAAACACTGGAAATTGTCATCTACTTTGTATTACCACTAGATGGAAAATTATATTATTCTAGATATGAACTTCAGTAGTAGATTATTCACACTGTTTTCTCTAATTTTCTCTAATCTGTTCAAAGACTTTATCAAGATTACCTTTGTTCTTCTCCTGTTTGCATTGTAAAAATTAAGCCTGCATTTCAGTTGTATCCTTTTGCAATTTATTTATGTTGAACAAGTTTTCTTAATGCTAGCATGCTTCTAATCAATGAGAATGACTTCATAGACAAAACTCAGAATAGTCAAGCACAGAAACAGGTGCTTTGGCCAACAGTGTCTGTGTTGACCTAGACACCAGTTTAAACTAATTCCATTTGTCTGGGGGGTTTGTATCCCTCAATTTCCTGCCCGTTCAGCTGCCTCTTAAACACTGCTATCACATCTGGATCATCATCTCCCCAGACAGCAACCGCTGTCTCTGTGCAAAGTCCTTGCCTTGCACATCTCTTTCGAACTTTCCTCCACTCACTTTAAAGCTATATGCTCTAGCTTACGATATTTCCACTCTATCAAATTTGCTCTGAGTAATTACGCTATTTAAACCTTTCATAATTTGATATACTTCTGTCAGGTCACCCTCTCGGCGTGATGCTCCAGAAAAAACAATCCAAGTCTGTGCAAATTCTCCTTCCAGCTGTACACTCGAATCCAGTTACGTCCTTGTGACACACATCAAAGTTGCTGGTGAACGCAGCAGGCCAGGCAGCATCTCTCGGAAGAGGTACAGTCGATGTTTTGGGCCGAGACCCTTCGTCAGGACTAACTGAAAGAAGAGATAGTAAGAGATTTGAAAGTGGGAGGGGGAGGGGGAGATCCGAAATGATAGGAGAGACAGGAGGGGAGGGATGGAGCCAAGAGCTGGATAGTTGATTGGCAAAAGACATATGAGAGGATCATGAGACAGGAGGCCTAGGGCGAAAGAAAGGGGGAGGGGTGAAGCCCAGAGGAGGGCAAGGAGTATAGTGAGAGGGACAGAGCCAGAAAAAGGAGAGAGAGAAAAAGAATATATTTAAATAATGGATGGGGTACGAGGGGGAGGAGGGGCATTAACGGAAGCTAGAGAAGTTAATGTTCATGCCATCAGGCTGAAGGCTACCCAGACGGAATAAAATGTGTGGCTCCATCCCTCCCCTCCTGTCTTCTATCATTTTGGATCTCCTCCTCCCCCTCCCACTTTCAAATCTCTTACTAGTTCTTCTTTCAATTAGTCCTGATGAAGGGTCTCAGCCCGAAACGTCGACTGTACCTCTTCCTCGAGATGCTGTCTGGCCTGCTGCGTTCACCAGCAACTTTTTTGTGTTGCCTCAAATTCCAGCATCTGCAGATTTCCTCATGTTTGCATTTTTACATCCTTCTGATCCTCTTTTGCACCCTCTCCAGAGCCTCCACATTTTTCCTGTAATGGAGTGACGAGAATTGCACAAAATATCTTAAACAAATGCATCTTGAACAAAGTTTTATAACTAACATGACTTATGTTTTCATATTCAGCACTCCCACTGAAGGCGAGTATATTATACACTTTGTTTTACTTGTGCTGCCTCTTTCCAGATGTTTTATACTGACGTAATGCCCTGGTTCACATCTTTACTGTTATGCTGTAGGTGTTTCACTTAGCTGCTCTGTAAGAGCTGCTGTTCTGCTTTTAGCCTGTTTGGGTTATTGAAGATGATGGATGATGTGGAATGTGTGCCATCCAGTTAGCGGGAGGTTTTCTTGGTTAGGGATAATAAGGTTGGGCTTGGGGTTTTGTTTGAGAGGAGATGAAGAGGGAAGACACTGGGGAGAACTGGTCATAGCATACGATCCAGTGGGAGACCCCTTTGTTCGAGATGGATTGCAAGCGACATTCAGAAGATGATGTGTGCTTTCACATTGACCCAGGGCCCAGTGCACGAGTGACAGAAGTTCAAGATGAGCTCCAATTTGTGCACATTTGACTGTTTGATTAGAATGGGCCCTTTTCTTTTTGTTATTCTTTACCAACTCTTCAGTTAAGATTCATAAATTTAATTCATTTAATCGTGTGCAGTGTACTGTCTGTTATTTCGTGGCATTAATTTGTAACGGTAGCAAATGACACAGCATCCACACAAACCAGGATTTGGGGTGGGATCAAGGCGGGGCTGGAGATTGTTTTCCTTAGACTTGTGCAGCTGAGGAAACCAAGGTGGTTTCACTTACAACCCAATCCTCCTGGGATGGGGGAGAAAATGGAGACGCAACAGCAGCGTGCGCAGCCTTTCCGGTGATGAATATCTGTTATCTGTCAAGCAGGGGACCGTGCACAATTCTGATTTGATGGTGACAGATGTGAGAGTACGGAGGAGCATCTGGAAAACTTATGAAATGCCCACTTCGCTGCCGCTGCTACTGTGTGGTAACCAGAATCTCTGGAGCTGAAGGCCCCGAAATCCTCGGCTTTGAGTGTTTCAGCGGCCGGGAAGAGGTCGAAGGCGCTCGGCAGAGGATGGTGCTTGGGAGGCTGTATCGGAGAGGCTGGTCAGAAGCTCGAAGTTTCCAGACAGATGGACTCAGGGTCGGCTGCTTCCAAGGTCTCAGCAAGTTGACGGTGCCTGGAAGTTTATGGCAGGGAGTTTCTCCCTTTTGCCGCCTGCTACTGGGAACTCGGGAGTCGATCGACTTGGGGACTTTGAGACTATTTTTACCATGCCCATGGTTTGTTCTTCATCAAATTATGGTATTGCTTTGCACTGCTGTAACTATATGTTATAATTATGTGGTTCTGTCAGTGTTAGTCTTTGGTTTGTCCTGTTTTCTGTGATATCACTCTGGAGAAACATTGTATCATTTCTTAATGCATGTATGCATTTCTAAATGACAATAAAAGAGGACTGAGTGTTCTCAATCTAATAATCTAATAATCTAATACCTCTCTGTACATCAATGCTCCTTAGGGCTTTGCCATTTACTGTATACCTTCCACTAATATGTGACCTTCCAAAATGTACACCTCACACTTATCAGCATTAAGCTTCATCTACCATTTCTTTGTCCATATTTCCAACTGATCTACAATCTGTTGTACCCTTTGACAACATTCTCCACTATTTACAACTCTGCCAAATTTTGTGTTATTATCATCATGTGTTGTGTCATATGACGTGGGTGATCATAGTCTATCTATGACTGTGATTGTTCTTTGCAATTTTTTCTGCAGAAGTGGTTTGCCATTGTCTTCTTCTGGGCGGTGTCTTTACAAGACCTCACCAGCCATTATCAATACTCTTTAGAGACTGCCTGCCTGGCATCAGTAGTCGCATAACCAAGCTCGTGATATGCATTAGCGACTCATACGACCATCCAGCACCTGCTCCCATGGCTTCATGTTATCCTGATAGGGGGGATAACCAGGTGCTACACCTTGCCCAAGGGTAACCTGCAGGCTAGCAGAGGGAAGGAACATCTTACACCTCCTTTGGTAGAGATGCATCCCCATCCTGCCACCCATAAATTTTGTGTAATCTGTGAATTTACTAATCAGCTCTCCTACATTTTCATCTAAATCATTTATATCAAACATCAGAAGTCCCAGCACTGATTCCAGTGGAATACCACTGGTCATAGTTCACCCATTGGAATAACACTCCTCCATCACCATACTCTGTACAATGATCTAATCATTGTAGATCCTATGTGCCTTAATCTTCTGGATCAGCTTACTACAAGGGACCATGTCCAACACTTTACTGAAATCTATGTACACAACTTTCACTGCTCCCTCTTACAAATCATTTTCAGCATTTCCTCAAAAATCTCAGTCAAAGTTGTATGATATGACCTTCCCTGGACAAAGCCATGCTGACTGTCCCTAATAAATTCATGGTTTTCCAGATGTGAAATGGTACTATAACTAATAATCTTCCCCAATAATTTCCAGAGTACTCATGTAAGCTAACTGACCTATAATTTCCTAGTTTGTCTCCATTTTTATTCTTAAACAGAAGGAGCAATATTGGCTATTCTTCAGTCTTCTGAGACTTCACCCGTGGCTAAAGAAGATCCAAAGATCTGAGGCCCCAGAAAGGTCCTCTCTTTCCTCTCACAATAACCCGAAATAAATCTTATCAGTCCCTGGGGACTTATCCAAATTATTGTTCTGTAAGAGAAAATATCCTTCATGATATCAACATACCCTAGAATATCAGAATATCCTATTCGATCTCCCTCACCTTCATATCCTTCTCCTTGGTGAAGTGCTCATTTAGTAGCTGGGTCCAGGCATGAATTTTATCCTTTGTCCTTGAGTCATCTTCTCCCTAGCTGTCCTATTGTTGTTAATGTATGTATAAAATCCCTCGGAATTCTCCAGCTAGGGCATGTGATGATCCCATTTAGCCCTCCTAATATCCTTTGAAAGTTCCTTCCTCTATATTCTTCAATGGCTCTGACTAGTTTTATCTTCCCAACATATGCTTCCTTTTTGACTGAATTTGCAAAATCTTTTACTATTAATTAATAAATTCAGATTAATTTATGTACAGTGAAACTTACAGTGAAGTGTCATTTGCATTATCTAACACAACCCAAGGATGTGCTGGGGGCAGCCCGCAAGTGTCACCATGTCTACCATATTCACAGAACATTCAAACAACAATAACAACAGAACAGCAACACCACCAGCCCCTTACCTCCCTCCCTCTCACCCACACATAGACAATCCTCTAACTCCAGGATAGCTCTCGCAGGGACTCCAGCATCCAGTGACTCAGATTCACGGACATTGGGCCTTCGACCTCCCTGGCATACACAGGCTTTGCCCATTGGACCTCAATTTCTGGACGTCTGATGACCTTCGGGCTTCAATCTTCGGTATCAAATCCAGATGACAATGAATGATGACCCCCGCAGCCAAGGCTTCGAAATACAGTCCTGCTGACTCACATACCTATGGATTCACTGTTCCCAGTGCCTCCTGCCAGCATGAAACTCCAATCCTGGAACCCACCGACAACTCGCTGACGTGAAGAAAGGGGCACCAGCCCTCAACCTCACTGATCTGCCAGTCCAAAATTTGGTCATGGGCACCCTTCATCACATGTCCACGTGGATGTTTTTCAAACACTGAGCAGAAGCCTAGTCTCCAGTTTGACCTCTAACTCCCCCATATTCCTGTCCTAACTCTAATCCCTCTGTGACTCCAGAACCTTCCCTACAAACCTACAAAACAACTAAGTCTGAGCCATAACCTCAATGGAGACCTCAGTTCGGCACCATCTTGACTGGAATCCAAGATTGTCAAACCTTGGCATCCTTGTCTTTCTTCCTCACATGAATATGTCGGTCCGAATCTATTCGCTCCATATCTTGCCTTAGGCTGTTGTGATTAGTTTTCCCCAATTACACCACTGTAAGGTCTGATCCTTATTCATAACTATCCAAAATCTTATAGAACAATGATTTCTGTTCCCAAAGTGCTCTCCCTCTGAAACTCTAATCACCTGAACAGGTTCATTTCCCAATACAAGGTCTAGTTTGGTCCCATCCCTAAATGACTATCTGCAGTAAGGTCACCCCTCAATTTTTCCAAACTCCAAGGAATACAAAGTCAACCTGTTTACCTCTCTTGATAGAGCAATCCACTCATCCCAGGAATCAGCCTGGTGAATCTCCTTTGGTATTCTTCCAAAGATATAACAATTACAGCACGGAAACAGGCCATCTCGGCCCTTCTAGTCCGTGCCGAACTCTTACCCTATCCTATTCCGACCGACCTGCACTCAGCCCATAACCCTCCATTCCTTGCCTGTCTATATATCTATCCAATTTAACTTTAAACGACAACATAGAACCTGCCTCAACCACTTCTGCTGGAAGCTCATTCCACACAGCTACCACTCTCTGAGTAAAGATGTTCCCCCTCATGTTACCCCTAAACTTCTGTCCTCTAATTCTCAACTCATGCCCTCTTGTTTGAATCTTCCTCACTCTCAAAGGAAAAAGTCTAACCACGTCAACTCTATCAATCCCCTTCATAATTTTAAACACCTCTATCAAGTCTCCCCTCAACCTTCTGCACTCCAAAGAATAAAAACCTAGCTTGTTCAACCTTTCTCTGTAACTTAAGAGATGAAACCCAGGCAACATTTTAGTAAACCTCCTCTGTACTCTCTCAATTTAATTGACATCCTTCCTATAATTCTGTGACCAGAACTGTACACAATACTCCAGATTTGGCCTTACCAATGCCTTATATAAATTCAACATTACATCCCAACTCCTATACTCAATGCTCTGATTAATAAAAGCCAGCAAACCAAAAGCTTTCTTCACCACCCTATCCACATGAGATTCCACCTTCAGGGAACTATGCACTATTATTCCTAGATCCCTCTGTTCTAAAGCATTCTTTAATGCCCTACCATTTACCATGTAACATACTATAACCTTACTTAGTTAGGATGACCAAACCAATGCACTTCATTCCTGGAGTGGCCTCACCTACACCTTTAATAAATTGTAGAGCTAAGTGGATAGGACATCACAGACTTAAATCACAACACATCTTCCTGGCCTGTGTAGCTCAACCTCCAGATGTTGATCAGCTCAACCTCTGCTGAGGATCAATGCTGGAACATACCCAGATTATTATTTGATATGAATATACCAATGAAACATCAATGCTCATGATGCACAAGGTTAAAGGGAAGCATTCTGGTATCCTATTATCTGCAGTCTATAACGATGTGTTACAAAGAGCTATGTCTTATGAAAGTACAATTTAATTAACTCATGTGAAGAATGCACAGATGCAGTACTAGTTTCCTCACCACCCTCTCTGTACTCGTAAAATCAAGTGTCAGTTCCTTTCACCTACTTAATGATGCTCTTACAAATTATTTGAGGATATAATTTCTGGAGGGTAGAATTTCTTCCTGCAAACTGTTCAAATTGGGGTCAACTGACATCATTACAACATTCATGTCATGTTATCGCCAGTGGGTAGTTTTGATTATACTGAGTTTGGCACTGAGCTGAATAATAGATTTTGGTATAGCGGTTGGAGTTGTAATCTGGGGAGAGAAAGTAGAGGATGAGGAACTGAAGTTCTGGCTGGAGGGGAAGCAAACTGAGGCAGGTTTGGAAGCATACTGTTTAAAACCAATTCTCCCTGGCATCAGTACAAAACAATGACAAAGAACCAAGGAAAGGTTCAATGATTGTTAACTGGTCAGAGCTCATTGAAGACAGCACACCTGGGTGAGGAGAGAGGTTATGTGGCAGGGAAAGAGGGGGTACTTGAAGATGTTGTTAGGCTTCTTTGCAAGAGAGTAAAATAGTAGTTGGAGATATCAATTTAAGAGTGGGCTCAGAGTGATGGGTAGAATGTAGTTTAACAAAGGATAGGTGAGAGGCGAGTGAGGTGAGTGGGTTGGTAGATAAATAGGTGAGTGGATGATGGAGGTGTGTGTGAGGAAGTACAGTAAATTGTGATGTAAAGCAGAAAGGTTCACAATGAGGAGAGGTACGAAGAGTACAGGCTCAGAGTGGGGACATGCAGAGGAGGGAAGTACACAGGGAAGGTGCCTTGTTGGAAGGAGATTTGACGCACACTGTGTAGGTTCACAGGGATGGTGAAGAGGGCAGTTTTATAACCAATGCACTAATCCAGGCAACATCATGCTGAATCTCTTCTGCATCCTCTCCGAAGTCTTCACCTCCTTTCCACAATGCGAGTAAACAAAACTGCATACAAAATACCAAATGTGGCCTAGCCTAAGTTTAATACTGTTTCAGTATAGAACATACAGCTCAACAGTACAGACCATTTGGCCCACAATATTGTGTTGATGTTTCAATCTACTCCAATATCATCTAAGCCTTCCCTTCCACGCAGTCCTCCATTTCTCTTTCTTCCAAGTGCCAGAGTCTCTTAACTATCTCTAATTTATCTGCTTCTCCTGGCAGTGCATTCCATGGGCTTATCACTCCCTGTGTAAAATATCAACCTCTAATATCCCCACTAAATTCTCCTCCAATCACCTTATTAGCCTTCAGGCAGCATCTGGTAAATTTCCTTTGCACATTCTTCCTATAATGAAAGGGCCAGAAATGAAAACAATACTCCAGGTGTGGTCTAACCAGGATTTTATAGAGCTGCAGCATTACCTTGTGGCTCTTGAACTCAATCCCCCAACTAATGAAGGCCAACACAACATATGCCTTGTTAATCAACTTTTCAACTTGTTTGACAACTTTGAGGGATCTATGGATGTAGACCCCAGGATCCCTCTGTCCCTCCACACTGCCACTAATTCTGCTACTAATCTTGTACTTTGTCTTCAAGTTTTAGTCCTCTGAAGTGAATCACTTCACATTTTTCTGGATTGAACTCCACCTGCCATTTTTCAGACCAGTCTGCTTTCTACCAATGTCCCATTGTAACATACGGCAACCTTCTACATTATCCACAACACCAACGTTCATCTCATCTGCCAACTTACTAACCCACCCTTCACTTCAAAGTCATTTATTAAAAAAAATCTCAAAGAGCAGGGGTTCCAGAAAGGATCCCTGTCGAACACCACTGGTCATGGACATCTAGTTAGAATACTCTCCATCTACTGCCACCCTTGCCCTTCTGTAGGCAAGCTAATTCTGAATCCATGAACCCAGGTTTCTTTGGATCCCATGCCCCTGACTTTTTGAATGAGGAATCTTGTTAAGTGCCTTACTAAAATCAATATTAACCACACCCACTGCTCTATCTTCATCAATTTGTTTCTTCACTTCCTTGAAAAAGTCATTGAAGGTGGTGAGGTAGCTGACGATCTCTATAAGACTCTGCTTCTCGAAAGGCTTGTAAATTCTGTCTCGATGAATTTTCTCCAATGGTTTGCCTATCACTTA
Organism: Mobula birostris; assembly: GCF_030028105.1. Classification (NCBI taxonomy): domain Eukaryota; kingdom Metazoa; phylum Chordata; class Chondrichthyes; order Myliobatiformes; family Myliobatidae; genus Mobula; species Mobula birostris. Next base: position 76,177,477 of record NC_092376.1, on the reverse strand, counting down.
TGCAAGACTCACTGGTTCATAATTCCTAGGATTATCCTTATCATCTTTCTTTAATAAAGGAATAACGTTTTCCAGACTTTAATCTCTGAAACTGCTCCTGTGGACTGTGAGGATGGAAAAACAAAGCGCCATCGCCAAAGGTGCAGTAATCTCTTCCCTTGTTTCCTACGGTAACCTGCGGTATATCCTGACTGGCCCTGGTGACTTGAATTTCTGGTAATGCCACCCCCTCCCCTTCACCATTCCCATTCCCTTCTCTCACCTCATCTCCTTAGCTGCCTATCACCTCTCTCCGTGCTTCTTCCCCCTTTCTTTCTTCCATGTCCTTCTGTCCTCTCCCATCAGATTCCCCTTCTCCAGCCCTGTATCTTTTTCACCAATCAAGTCCTTTACTTCACCCCTCCCCCATTTCACTTCAAGTTTCTTCCTCCCCTCCCCAACTTTCTTACACTGACTGTCCATCTTTTTCCAGTCCTGATGAAGGTTCTTGAATTGATATGATGACTATACGCATTTCCATAGATGCTGCCTGGCCTGCTGAGTTTGTCTGGCATTTTGTGTGTGTGACTGATCTATCTTTTTCAAAAGTTCCAGCATTTCCTCCTTCTTGATATTGACATGTTCCAGCATATTAGACCGATGTACATCATCCTCATTTCCATCAAGATCTCTCTCACCCTTGAACACCACAGCAAAATATTCATTAAGGACCTTCCCTACTTCCTCTCGCTCCAAGTATGTTTCTATTTTTATCCCCGACCTGTCCTACCATCACTCTAGAATGCCTTGGGATTTTCCTTAATCCTGTTCACCAAGACCTTCAGATGACCCCTTCTAGCTCTTTCAAGTCCCTTTCAAGCTCCCTCCTGATTACCTTAAAATTACTCTTGAGAGCACCCTCCGATCTTTACTTCCTAAACCTTAAACGTGTTTCCTTCTTCCTCTTGACTGGATGTTCCACATCTGTTAACCATGGTTCCCTCAAGTTTCCATGCTTCAATGGGACAAGACTGTCTAGTACCCTGTGCAAGTTCTCCCTAACTAACTTCCACATTTCCATTGTATATTTCCCTGAGCACATCCATTCCCAATTTATGCTCCCAAGATCCTGCATTATAATTCAGTCTCCTCCAAATAACTATTTTCCACACTCTCCACTCCTATCCCTACCCAAGGCTATGGTCAAGGTAAGAGAGTTGTGATCACTGTCTCCAAATTGCTCACTCACAGAGCTCTGTCACCTGACCAGGTTCTGGTACTAGATTCAGTATAGCTTCTCTTCTAGTTGGCCAGCCCACAAATTGTGTCAGGAATCCATTCTGGACACAGCTAAAAAAATTCTGTCCCATCTAAACCTTTTGCACTAAGGGGGTGCCAATCAATATTAGAGAAGTTGATGTCCCCCATGACAACAAGCCTGTTATTTTTTGCATCTTTCCGAAATCTGCTTCCCGATCGTATCTCTTTTTTTATTGGGGATTCTATGGAATGTTCCCAATAGTGCAAGTGTTCCTTTCCTGTTTCTGACTTCAATCCACACAGCATTAGTGGACAATCCTTCCTGATGTCTTCCCTTTCTGCAGCAGTGTAACTATGTCTGATTAGCAATGCCTCTCCCCCACCTTTTTTACATCCCTCACTGTCCCTTTTGAAACATCTAAACCCTGGAACATCTAGCAGCCAGTCCTTACTCATGAAACAGCCAAGTAATGTCCACAAATCGTATTTCCATGTTCTCATCCCAGCTCTAAGTTCACCACCATTGCTCTTGATACTTCTCACCTTAAAATTGACTCTTTTCAACCCATCTAACTGAATACATTTATGCCTTATTCATAGCCTATCCTTTCTCACAGTCTCTCTACATGTTGCATCGACCTTTACACCAACAGCCCACTCCTCTGAATCTCATTCTCCTTCTAGCCTAGTTTAAACCTTTCCACCAACACTTGCAAACACCATCAAGGACCTTGGTCCCCCTTGTGTTTGGGTGTAACCTGCCCCTTTGTACAGGTCGCACCTTCACCACAAGATATCTCAATAATCCACAAATCGAAAATTCCACTCCCAGTTCAACAACCATAAATTCACCTGCCGATTCATCCTATTCTTACCCTCACTGGCACGTGGCATAGGCAGCAATCCAGAGATTACTACAGTTGAGGTTCTGTTTTCTACCCAGCTCGCCATATTTGCTCTTCAGGACTTCATCCCTTTTCCAAACTATGTTCTTGTTACCAATATGTACGACAACTTTTGGCTGCTCATCCTCCCCCTTAAGAATGCTGTGGACCTGATCTGAGATGTCCCTAATGCTGGTACTTGGAAGGCAAACATTCTGTGCATTTCACATGCACAGAATCTCCTGTCATGACTCACCAACTTTTATATTTAATACCCCCACTCATGAAGATGAGTATGCTATACACTTCTCTAGCACCTTGTATTCCCTGAGATCCTTCTATGCCTAAGTGCTCTCAAAGGTCCGGCCATTTACTGTGCATATTCCTGTTACATTAGATTCCAATGAATGTAGCACCACACACTCATGTGGATTAAATTCCATATTCCAGTTGTCTACCTTACTTCCAAGTGGTCTATATCCTTTTAATCCTTTGACAATTTTCCTTACTATTTACAAATCTGCCAAATTTAGTGTAATTTGCAATCCTACTTACTAGCCCAGTTCTATGTATATTTGATATATCACTTGCTCATTAATACAAATATCTAATCAGCCAATAACATTGCAGCAACTCTACATAAAAGCATGCAGACATGGTCAAGAGGTTCAATTGTTGTTCAGACCCAGCATCAGAATGGAGAAGAAATGTGGTCTCAGTGACTTAGACTGTGGAATATTTGTTGGTGCCATGTATCTCAGAAACTATCTGGGATTTTCACGCACAACGCTGTCTGGAGTTTATAGAGAAGAATACGGTAAAGAAAAAAAATCCGATGTGGAGCAATTCTGTGAGCGAAAACCTTGTTATTGAGAAAGGTCAGAGTAGAATGGCAGGATTGGTTCAAGCTGACAGGAAGGTGACAGTAACTCAATAACCAGCGTTACAGCAGTAGTGTGCAGAAGAACATCCCTGGACACACATGTTGGTCCTTGAAGTGGATTCCCTTCATTTAGTTGGGACACTGCTGCTTATTTGGGGTAGGAGACTGTTGCTAAACTAGTGTCAGTCATGTGCACTCATATGGCCATTAGACACGATAGCATGCTTCACACACAAAACGCTACACCATTCACTACACCACACTTAGAGCAACCAGTTTTTAAATAGCGCCAGTGGCAACAGATAAGCTGTAAGACAACCCAGAGCTGTTTTGTTCACATCATTTTCAAGCATTTAGCCAGAAATTAGAAACCACTAAGAACTTGAAGGTTTCAACATTCTATGACATGGAGCATAAAATATAAGAGCAGGAAAGATACAAACAGCCTTATGCAACATTGGTGAAGCTACTTATGAAATATTGAGTACAGTTTTGGTCGCCTCAGGAAAGAAAGGATGTATTTGCTCTGGAGCGGGTGCATGGGAAGTTGATTGGAATGGTGTGTCTTAGCTCTGAGGAGAGGCTGGATAGGAGGGGTTTGATTTCATTGAAATTGAGAGAACTGAATGAGGAATCTGAGGGAGTAGTATAAAATTAGAAAGGGTCACGCCTCACTATCAGATGTAGGTAAGCATACCCGACAAGGGTCACCCGTTGAATAATTAAAAAAAGCAGATAGTAAGCCGCAACAGCACATTAGTGCAGGGAGTTTTATTTAGTGTCAGGTGGAAAAAATGCAAAAGCTGCCCCAAAGGTTGTGAAGAAAGTATTTACAAATAGACAAATGAAAAATAAACATGTATGTACAAAAAATTACAAATATACAGAGGCTGCACATACACACATACATTTCATCTTTAACTTTCCAATATAACTACACACCAACCATCAACTCAACCTCCACGCCTCTCCAGCAAAGCCAGACTGAGGGTTTAAATCTGCCTCTGAATTAACAGGAAATTCTACTGTTGGTCTGGGGGGGGTGGGGTAATCACACGACCAGACCATAATAATAATAATTATTATTTCAGATGCAGAATTGGAACATTTTAAACAGGGATTCTAACATCCTGCAGTTTAAACCCAGAGATCGGTGTCCACAAGCTGAGATGAATATAACAGAATAATGCCCCCCCACCAGTGGAGTTGCCTGTGTAGGGTGTGGTGCACCTGCTCCCACTAACTCAGGCATTATTTTAGGATGCCCCAAAGTGTCCCTTGGTTTTGTCTACAAACTGATCTAACGGAGGGAGTGAAAATAAATGAAACTGTTCGGAAAGCCTGTGTCTAGAGTCCTTATTTTTTTTTAATGAGTTATTAACCAGCAGAGCACGGTAACTGAAGGGATTGTTTTTTGATTAGCCAAACTAGCGATTGTTTGTGTAAATGGTGAGCTCTAAGAACTGCAGAACGGGAGGGCAAAGTGTGTGAACTACTGGGGAAACTGGACCAGGCACAGAACGAGGAGGCGTGTTTAACCGGGCAAGTTTAGCTGGAGAATAAGCATTGCCAACCTATTCCGTCACAGTGGACTAGAAAACTTTTTCTCATAGCAGTTGTGTCTATAATTGGTGAGCAGTGGTTAAGCGCAAGGAGTAAGAAGTTTAGCAGAGATCTATTGTAAGGGAGAATGTTTTTAATCCAGAGGGTGACTGAGGTTTGGAATATGTGGCCTGAATGGGTGCTGAATACAGAGACTCACAAAGACGAACAAGTACCTAGACAAGCACTTGCAAATAGCTAAGGCATAGAATGATAAGAGCAAGTGCTCGTAACTGGGATTGGTGCTGATGGGCACTTGATGATTGCCTTAGACATGTTGGGCCAAAGGTATGATTAAACCTTAATGCAGATTAATCCTATCCCTTAGATTTTTTTCCATTAGTTCGTCTACCACTGGTGTTAGACCCACTCGTCTATAATTACCTGGCTTCATTCAGAATCAGAATCAGGTTTAATATCACTGCCATATGTTGTGAAATTTGTTGTTTTGCGGCAGCGGTGCATTGCAATATATGATAAAAAGCTATAAATTACAATAAGTAGTATGTATAAAAAAAGAAAATTAAATTTAATAAGTAGTGGAAAAGAGGGTAAAAGTACTGAGGTAGTGTTCATGAATTCATTGTCCATTCAAAAATTTGGTGGCGGAAGGGAAGCTGTCCTTGAAACATTAAGTGTGTGCATTCAAGCTCCCGTACCTCCTCCTTGATGGTAGCAATGGGAAGAGGGCGTGCCTTCGGAAATGGGGGTCCTTAATGATGGATACAACCTTTTTAAGGCATCGCCTTTTGAAGGTGTCCTGGATGCTGGGGAGACTAGTGCTCATGATGGAGCTGACTGAGTTTACAAATTTCTTCAGCTTTTTCCAATCCTGTGCTGTGGCCCCTCCATACCAGAAAGTGATGTAACATGTTAGAATGCTCACTACGGTACATCTGTAGAAATTTGCAAATGTCTCTGGTGACATACCAATTCTCTTCAAACTCGATGAAATATAGCCACTGTTGAGCCTTCTTTGTAATGGCATTTTGCCCAGAATAGATCCTCAGAGATGTTGACACCCAGGAACTTTAAACTGCTCACCCTTTCCATTGCTGACCCCTCGATGAGGACTGGTGTGTGTTCCCTTGACTTCTCCTTCCTGAAGTGCACAATTGGTTTCCTAGTCTTACTGACATTGAGTGCAAGGTTGTTACTACAACACCATTCAACTAGTTGACCTATCTTGTTCCTATATGTCTCCTCATCACCATCTGAAATTCTGCCAGTAGTGGTTGTGCTGTGCAGATTTACAGAGGGTCTTTGAATTGTGCCTAGCTACAAAATTGTGTGTGTAGAGTGAGTAGGACAGTGGGCTAAGCACACATCCTTGAGGTGTGCCATTGTTGATCATCAGCAAGGAGGAGATATTATTTCCAATTTGCAGAGACTGTGGTCTGTGGATGGGGAAGTCACGATCTAGTTACAGAGGGAAATCCAGAGACACAGGTTTTGGAACTTGTTGAATAGAACTGAGGGTATGATGGTGTTGAATGCTGAGACGTAATCAATAAACAGCAGCCTGACTTAGCTATTGCAATTGTCTAGGTCATCCAAGGCCAAGTGGAGAACCAGTGAGATTGCATTACTATAGACCTATTGTGGCAATAGGCATATTCCAGTGAGTCCAGGTCCTTGCTTAGGCAGGAGTTGATTCTCGTCATGACCCACCTCTTAAAGTAGGACACACATCACAGTAGATGTGAGTGTCACTGGGCAATGGTCGTTGAAGCTGCTCACCCTGCTCTTTGTGGGCACTGGTATGATTGTTGCCTTTTTGTAGCAAGTGGGAGCCTCTAACAGTAGCAGTAAGAGATTGAAGATGCCCTCGAACCCTCCCACCATTTGGTTGGCACAGGTTTTCAGAGCCCTACCAAGTATATCATCAAGGCCTGGTGCCTTGAGAGGGTTCACCATCTTCAGCCTCTGAGACAGAGCTCACAGGGTCCCCGGATGCTGCAGGAATTTGCAAAGGTGTAGTTTATTCTCCCTTTCAGAGCGTGCATGAAAGGTGTTGGGCTCAACTGGGAGTGAAGTATCACAGCCATATATTAGGTTTTGCTTTGTAAAAAGTACAGTAATAGACTGCAAACCCTGCCAGAGCTGGTGCTGTCTTTAATTCTGTCTCTAATCTCAACTGGAATTGTTTTTTCACCATTTTTTTTCTAATGATGCAAGATAGCGCCATTAAGGAGCAACTTTTTGTGAGCAGTTCCAATGGGAATCATCAAATATTCAAGTTTAGGACTACTACAGCTGGAACCAACAGTCACAGCATCGTTTCAATTCTGCTGCCTTTAATTAAATGAAGGTACCACCTTCTCTGTCCTCTGATATTTCTGTAGCTAGAGATCAGAACATTTCTGTCAGTTCTCCCTTGGCAATCTGGAATTCATCAGGCTTGGGGATTTATGTATTTTAAAGCTTACTAAAATATCTAATACCTCCTCCTTTTCACATTAATATGTTCAAGAATTCCACTGACCTTCTTACTGAGTTTCTGAAATACAATGTCTTTCTTCTGAGTTATCGTAAATGTCAAATATTTATTTAACTCATCTATATCCTTTGTTTCAACACAATGAATGCCACTTTTGTCCAAAATGAGCCTTACACTTTCCCCAGTTAATCTTTTGCCCTTAATAAATACTTTGAGATTTCCTGAATCTTGTCTGTCGCTATATTTTGTGCCCCTTCTTCACCCTCCTAACTGCTTTTTTTTCAAGTACGTTTTCAATTCTGTCATCCATCTGTAAGGTATTTCTTTATCTGACCCCTGATATCTCCTGAAATGCAGGGTTACTAGGACATGCTGACCTCATCCTTCATAATTACAGAAACACCGTGGCCCTGAACTCTCATAACTTCATTTTAGGTGATTCCAATTGGCCATGTGTCCACTTACCATTTACTTCATATTTAAAAATTCTTCCGTGCTGTAAAGAGTAATGATTGGGGGGCGGTATTGAAGTGAGTGGTGGGGTTTAGGTGAAGGAGAGGATTTTAATCTCTGTCGCTGGTGGAATTCATGGATGAGAAGACAGCTGCAATCATTTCCGATTTTAATGAGTATTGGGTAATTTGTGGGTTCTACTTCACAAATTCCAGCTGGGAATTACTGTAATCATTGAGTCCAGTCAGAATTGAACTTGGGGAAAGACAATAAAATATCTCTTTTCTCTGCTTTTGGTAGCCTCTTTTTTCCCCCAATAGATAGGTCTATTCAGGAATGCTCACCAGTGTCTCTACTTCCTCAGGAGGGTAAAGAGATTCAGTATGTCCTTTTTGACTCTAACCAATTTTTACCAATGCATCATAGAAAGCATATGACCCAGATGCATCACAGCATGATACAGCAACTGCTCTGCCTGTGACCACAAAAAAACCGCAGAGACTTGTGCACACAGATTATCACATCACAGAAACCAAACTCTCCTCCATGGACTTTGTCTAACGCTTCTTGCTAGCTTGGTAGAACAGCCAACATAGTTAATTACTTCATCAACCCCAGCTATTCTCCCTTCTCCCTCCTCCCATCAGGCAAGTACCAGCAAGCTCTAGGACAGCTCCCATCCCACTGCTGTAAAACTATCGGCTGGTTCCCTTGTATAAGATGGTAATAACCCAATTTAATTAGTGGATTGCGGAGGAGATTTAAAAAGGCTGAGCAAGATAAGTTTAAATACTTTTTCCTACTGACAGGCCTAGGAAGCAAGGTCCAACATACACAGAAGGTTAGCGCCAGCAGAACAGCCATTTTGAGAATAGCTGTTTTGAGGTCACTGTGCTACGTTTGAGGTCAAAGTGCAGAGGCTTTAATGAGGAGGTTGAACGGTAACAAATACAGTAAATCCGCATAAGCACTATTCCTTTATCTTAAACCCATTATGAACTTCTGAGGCAGAAGGGACAATCAGTAGAATGGCATGCTCCTCCTGTGAAAAGTGGGAGACTGGTGAGTGGTTCCATGCCTCTGACAACCAAATTTGCAGGAAATGTGTTCAGCTGCAGCTTCTCTCAGATGAAATGGTGTCATATTTGGTGTCGTTTGGAGGCAGATCCATTTGCAAGACACAGATACTGAAGTACTAAGAACAGGAAAGGACTAGAGACTAGAGTTAGGGATGTAACTGGATGCAGACTAGGAGGTGGGACAAGAACACAGACTTGGGCTAGGACATAGGCTAGGAACGCGGGGCCAGGACAAGGAACTGGGAACTAGGAGCCTGGACAAGGACTCTGAGCCAGAGACTGGACAAGGACTCGAAACTTGGGTCTTGACTCGGGCTCAGACCCTGGATCTAGGTGAAGACATGATGAGGCTTGGGTTTGGACTCCGGGCCAGAGACTGGGCAAGGACCCAGAACCTGGGACTTGACTCAGGCTCAGACTTCAGAATTAGGTGAGGACAAGACATGGCTACAGGACGAGGAGAGGCAACAGGACTGGACGGGACAAGGGAACCCCAGCACAGGATGAGGGAACCCCAGCACCGGGCTGGGCAAGGTACTCCTGGGCTGGGTGAGACACATGGACAAGATGAGAACACAAAGCCATGGCTTGGACAGGACAAGGTTCTTGGATCATGGTTAGGATTGGATGAGACCCTGAAGCCTTGACTTGGTCGACGGAGAGATGGGAACGCAGAGCCTTGGTCAGCCTCTGATTTCTGGATTGTTCCTGTCCAAATCCCTTCCCTTCCCCTTCCTTCTGTTGCCTCGCCTGAAGCCTTGCCTTGCTTAGCCTAGCCTTGCCTCGCCTGGAGCCTCGCCTTGCCTCACCTGCAACGCTGTCAAGTTCAATCACCAGAGCAAGATAAGGAACATGAACGCAGAGCCTTGGTCGAGGGAGAGACGGGAACACAGAGCCTTGGTCGAGGGAGAGACAGGAGCGCAGAGCTTTGGTCAAGGGAGAGACGGGAAGGCAGAGCACAGAGCTGGGACCCCACCTTGGAAACAGGACGTAGGGCCGGGACTCATACACGGAACACAGAGCCGGGACTCCTCCTTGGGTACAGGACATAGGGCCGGGACTCATTACACAGAATGCAGAATACGACAAGACAGTTCCCAACATAAGGTAGCAGCAGACGGCCAGACCTACCTAGCGAAGGCGTGGACACAAAGACAGATCCCAACACTAGGTAGTGGCAAATGGCCGGACCTACCTAGCGAAGGCAAGGACACAAAGACAGATCCCAACACTAGGTAGCGGAAAACGGCCAGACCTACCTAGCGAAGGCGTGGGCACAGAGACAGTTCAGAACAACAATAGACAGTTCCTTATCTTGCTCTGGTGATTGAACTTGACAGCGTTGCAGGTGAGGCAAGGCGAGGCTCCAGGCGAGGCAAGGCTAGGCTAAGCAAGGCAAGGCTTCAGGCGAGGCAACAGAAGGAAGGGGAAGGGAAGGGATTTGGACAGGAACAATCCAGAAATCAGAGGCTGAATCCTGAAGCTATTTATGAAGCCAGCACAAACGAGAATCAGCTGCCTCAACAGAAACTAGGGAAAATCGGAAAACCCAGAATAAGGAACATGGATGGGACCGTGAACCAGAATGTGGATTTCATGGACTGGACCATGACAAATGGATCAGCTGGACTTGATTGACTGTGGACATACAGGAGACCAAGTGTGATCAAGGGGAGTTTCAGGAAGGTGGATGTCCACTAGGAGGGGTCGCCAAGTTGTGCAAAGGTCCTTTGTGGATGTTCCCCTCTCTAACAAGTACAAACTATCCTTTTGGATGCTGCTAGTGTGATGGCCTGTCAGGAGAAGCAGTAGCCTAATCAGTGGCAGCATTGCTGGCTACATTATACAGCCAGAGACATGAAGTCTTGGTGAGTGGTAATGATAGGCGCCTCTTTAGTCAGAGGCAGAGATAGCTGTAAGGGAGACCTCTGTAGATGGTGTTTGCTGCCCTCTGGTGCTAGGTTCATGGGCAAAGGACATTGTGAAAGAGGAGGATGAGCAGCCAGACTTCGTGGTCCATATTTGTAGAAATGACGTAGGTAGGAAGAGAGATAAAATCCTGCAAAGTGAATAGAGGGAATCAGACAGAAGTTCAGGGAATAAGATCTCATGCTGAGAATGTCAGGATTACTACCTGTGCTACACACCAGTGAAGTTAGAAGGAGGATAAGCCTGAAAAGCTGGTGTAGGGAGGAGGGCCTCAGCTACTTGGGCCATCCAGATTTCTTGGGCAGAAGTGAAGTGCTCTGTATAAGAGGGATAGTTTGCATCTGAACTGGAGGGGGACCAATATCCTGTGGGGAGATTTGTTAGTGCATCCTTGGAAGGTTTGAACCCGTCTGCAAAGGGAGTGGGTGCGAGCCAAAGTAGTGGTCTATCAGATGTGAAGGATGAAGCAAATGTAGATTTAAAGGAAACAACGTGGTAGACAGGCCAAACAGAGGGCAGGACAGGGAGCAGAGCAAGTCTGGGAGGCCAGACTGCATTTAACTGAAAGCAAGAATCCTTGCGGGTAAGGAACAGTAGATGAACTTAGAGCATGGACTTGAAAGATGGAAAGAACTGGCTGCCCTGTTCCAGGGTACTGATTCTTTGGTGTGATAGAGATGGAGGTAACAGAGGAGAAGAGTTGCGCTATTGATTAACGAGAACAGCAGGAAGCTACTTAGAGAGGCTATTCTGATGGGAATATCCAATAAGACCATACAGGTAGAATTTAGAAATAAAGAAGGTGGATTACTTCAATAGGATTACTTCAATAGTTCCTCTGAATAGTCAACAGGAATTGGAGATACATAACTGTATGTATGGAAATCACAAAAAGGCTTAGAAATAATAGTGTTGTAATAGAAAGAGATTTTAACTTGCTTATTATGGACTGAGACTTCCTTGGATCTTAAGAATTAGTAGCAAGGCAGGACGGAGGTACATCTTTACCAAAGGAGATGTAAGGTGCTCCTTTCCTTTGCTAGCCTACAGGTCAGCCTTGGGCAAAATGTATCATCTGTTTAGCTCCCCCTGCCAACGGATCAGGAAGATCAAGGTCACGTGAAGCCATGGGAACAGGTGGTGGACGGTCATATAAGAAGCTAGTGCATATCACAAGTCCTGGTTATGTGACCACTGACACCAGGCAGACAATCTCTGAAGAGTATTGATAATGGCTTGGGTCACCTGCCTTCTAAAGACACTATCCAGAAAAAGGCAATGGCAAACCACTTCTGTAGAACTTGCCAAGCACTATCATGGTCATGGACCATGTTCACACGCGTACACAAAAGTCTTCTGAAACAATAGGTAGATGGTCCTAGTAGACAAGAGGCTGCACTAGACGCCTTCTTAGGAAATGAGGCTGGGCAGGTGATTGATATGTTGGTAGAGAGCACGTTGGAGCCAATGACCTTGATTCAATTATTTTCAAGATATGGATGGAAAAACAATAGGATGGGTCTAAAATTGTTAGAGGGCTAATTTTAATGGTAACTCTCACTTCTATGTTGTACAATTATGTGACTTGACTGTTGCCCTGAGTATGAAATCTCTATACTTACTTTGAGAGACAATAGGCAGTTAACAAACACATAAAATACACTTGGACAGGTTCATGGAGAGGAAAACTTTAGAGGGATATGGGTGAAATGCAGGTCAATGGGACTAGTTTAAATTGGGATCTTGGTTAGCCTGGACCAGTTGGGCCAAAGGGCCTGTTTTGGTGTTTCTATAATTATCAGAAGCCCAAGAGCCATAACATCCCCTTTTCCTGTATGCACCATGTTAGGGAGGTCCAGCAGATTCAACAACTTTATGACTTTCTTTGAATAATTACAATATTCAAGTGTAGAGGATTAGTCTCCTGTTTGCGTGCCCTTGTAGGTAAGATCCCCTTAAGCGTTGATGAAAGCACTTAATTCAATTGCCAAGGGGAGAAAACAAACACACTTCTTTCTAAAATTACATCTCTTTGAAAAGTAATCCTGCTGTCTTCTCATTAATTAGCGGCAGCTGAAAGATCACTTTATTCCAGGGAACTTTCTCCCCATACCCAAGGGCTTTGACTTCCTTGAAAACTCAGTTCATCTGTTGAACTAAGATGGAATAGGCCCAGTCTTCTGCTCAATTAGAAAGCATACAGTATAAACTGCTCAACAGAACACCTTCCATTTAAAGTTGTCTATATTGAATTTTATACATGGTTTCTCAAGCTGCCAGGAAATATTTATTGCTTCAGTGTATCATGGTGAGTTATGAAATCACCATACTTTTGTGACATTTTGGTGAGTTATAGTTATCACTATAAGTGGAATATAAAGATTTATCCAAATGAAGTATTGTTTTTTAAAAAAAAAGCAAGACTGGCTGATTCATGATTCAAATAGCACGATTCATGACATCCCAAAATACCTTACACCTATTGAAACACTGTATTAGGATAAAGTGCAGGAAATGTAACAGTCTGTGTACAGTGAGGTCTTTTGTTGATTGGGGTTGACTATGGATAATGCGTACTATCTGTTCACGTGATACACAAGCCAGGGCAGTGCGATATGGAGAGCAAGCTGTTACCCAATTATTGTACAAATGTGCACAATATGCTCTCACCATCAACATTGTGGTGCGAGCTGGATTATCTGTTCCTACAGATGTTAATTGATGGATTTACAAAGGAAGACTCTTCATTAAACAAGATTTGTGGGATATTTGTGGTCCATCTGAGAGAACAGTCAAAATATTAGTCTTGTGTGTTATCCAAAAGGCAACACCTTGAATAGCACAGCACTTGTCTCAGCATGACAATGTCAATTGAATGTTTTCTGCTCAAGTTCTTGGGACTTGAACCAACACTCGCCTCATTATGAAGAAAGAATGGTGCCTGCAGAGTTGACACTGTCCTTCAATCCAAATGTAAAACATGCATTCACTAACATTTCCTGCTTTCTTTTTACATAAACTTTGATGATGATCCCTTGTCAGATGGAGAATGGAGTTAATCTCAAGATAGTTGCAAAGGACAATTCTGCAACAGTAAGTCTTGGAATGCGTAAGCCAATATTTTTACATTCTTTGATGGTTTTGTGCAGGGACACTATGTCTCACAGGTCTGATTGAGTTTTTTGAGGTGATTGATGAAGGCAGAACAGTACAAGTGGTTTTAGACGTTGAGTCTTTTGACAAAGTCCTGCACGGTAATTTTATGTATTGCACTGTACTGCTACTGTTGCAAAAAAAAAAAAATTTCTTGACATCTGTGAGTGATGATAAATCTGATTCTGATATGGGTTTCTATTGTGGACTGAGAGAGGGAAGGGGGCAAGGAGAGGGGAATCATGGTTGAGAAAAGGGGAAGGGAGAGGGCAGGGAACGGGAAAAACCAGAGAAAAATTCTGTAATGATCAATAAACCAATCATCTGGAGTAAAATGACCTGTCTGGTGTCTCAGGACTGGGCGTGTCTGTGCCCACGTCAGCCCGTGCTCCTGACACTCCTTCTTTGCCACCTGTCCCACACCCCTCCAACGGCACTCCACCCTCGCCACTCCCAACGTCCTTTGATCCTGCCAGATTTACAAACTCGCTCACCACTCCACATTGACAAATACAGTATTGTGCAGGTCTTAGGCACCCTAGCTATATATACTGTGTTTGCGTGTGTGTGTGTGTGTGTGTATATATCACCCTGGGAAAGGTTCACTGCTAAAGTAATGATCTTTCTATGGAAGCAGTGTTTGGGTTATGGTTGGAGGTAACGGGTGCTTTTGGAATGTGAGCTGGGTTTGATGTTTGGCAGGAGATGAAGAGAGAAGAGGCTGGAGAGAACCGGTCGTAGGATATGACCTGATGGGGAGATTGAGATTTGATGGAGCCAGGCGCCGAGATCGACTGAGGATCAGTGAATTGAGCTCCAACTGGTGCACATTTGACTGTTTAATTATAATGGACACTTCTTGTTTTTTGCCTTTTCTTTAGTTTAAGATTCATAAATATAATTCCTTTAATTGTATGCAGTGTGCTGTCTGCTATCTCTTGACACTGAGTTGTAACGGGGTAGCAAATTACACAGTATCCACACAAACCGGGGAGAGCCGACTCAATCTCACGAGGCTGGCGGGACCAGAGTGTGTATTCCCTAGACTTACACAGTCAAGGTAACCAGCAGGGTTTCATATATTTGACTTATGAGAATGCACTTATGTAATGGGTAGCGTGCTGGAAGATGGAATTTAACTCAGACCAGTGTAAGGTAATGCAGCCTCAGAAGGTTAATTCTGGTTGCACACATTGAATAAATGACAGAAGCCTTAGAAGAAGCAGTAATATACAGAGAGACGTTGGAGTGCAAGTCCTTAACTCACTGAGAGCGGGGATACCGGTGGACAGGGTAGTGAAAACAGAATTTGATATGCCTACCTTCATTGGCTGTGGCATTGACTATAAGATTTGGAACATCATGTTGCAGTTGAGCAAAGCATTGATTAGACTTGTTGTAAGAGAATTGTGTACTGTTCTGGTCACCACACCATTGGAAGGAAGTGGTAGTAACAGAGAAAATGCAAAAAAAACTTCACCAGGATGTTACCTGGAATGGGGTGGGGGTGAGGTTTGTAAACGGGGATTATCTAATAGGGAACCAGCAGGCTGAGGGTTGACCTTGTAGAGATGGAGTATAAAATTATGAAAGGCATAGATTTTAGCTAGACAGAGCCTTTTTCCAGGGCAAGAGAATCTAGAATGGTGGGGCGAAGGTTCAAGGTGAGAAAGGAGAAATATTCACAGAGGATGGTGAATATTTGGAATGAACTGCCAGATGACACAATGGAGGCAAATACAATGACAGCATTTGAAAGTTGTTTGGACAGGTCCTTGGATAAGAGAGATAGGACAGGCAGAGAGGAAGATAGGCTTAAAGTGGACAAATGAGGATTAGCATCATTGTCAGCATGGATCAAAAAGACCTGCTTCTGTTTTCTATATTAAGTTAATATTATACTTCATTCTTATGTACAATGGATCATTTTGCCCTCTGGGATTTGTGCCACTGGACAATACGTAGGTGGGGACGTCTTGAAAGGTACAAAAATAAGAGAAAATAACAGAGCAAATGCCTGATATTATTGATAATGCTATTTCATGTTTCCATGCCTTTGCCTCCTCCTGCCAAAGTACTTGGAAGTTATTGATCATGACTAATATTGATTAACAACAATGGTATTCACTGTTTTACTGTATTTAAAACAGTCTGTTGCCTCTTTTGAATAGTCTTTTTGTTCTGACAGTGGTGTGATTTTTAACCTTAAGTCTGGTTCAATGAATACACTATAATTTTAAATGTCTCTGAAAATAATTTTGGAATACAATCATTTCTTGGTTGAAGATGTAGGAATGAAATATGTGAAAGATTTTCAATGGGATTCCATTCTACTGATCCAAAATAAACACTTTAAGTGTATTTGGTTTATCCAGACTAGAGGAGACTGCATTGTGAGTACCAAATGCAGTGGACTAAGTTAGCAGAAGTACAAGTGAATCACTCTTTGGGTCACTGGATAACACAATGGGAAGAAATGCTACAATGGGATGAAATGCTACATCTGCTATGGTTATATGTGAAGGTGCTATGAAAAGGGAAATGGATGTTGGTAAAGATGGAGCTAGTTACAAAAGGAAACGTTCTGGAATGCTGAAATGGGAGGGAGGAAAAGATATGACTTCTCGTGACACCTCTTTGAAGGTGATGGTAAATACAGGGAATTTGACTATGGATGGAAGTGGGATGGAGTTCAGGGCGAAGGGTAGCTCTGTCTTGCTTTGATGGTAGGAGAAGGGTGAGAGCAGAATTGGGGAAATGGAACAGAAGCAGTCTACTGGTTTTGTAATGGATAATAGAAGCTTATCTGACCCCTGAAATGGAGACAGAAGAGTGAAAATGAAATAAGAATCTGATTGCCACCTCCCAAATTATCAGGTACTTTGGAAATGCCATCTTTTTAACTGTAGCTTTGGTCTCTTCGTCTAAGCATTTGCTCCTGTCTGCTTTATAGGTTCCCAGTGACTGATGGAAACTTCCAACACATTAGAGAAGATTTTGATCAACCATGGTGGCAGGAAAGTTAGGTAGGCTAGCTGCTGATTCTTCAGACTCTATTTGAATGCAATGGAAAGGAAAATTGAATTGTCTGCTTATTTTAAGTCTGATCCACTGGTACAAAACTGATTATAACTGTTAGATGTAAGTGCAGACAATTATTTAGATGTACAGTGCCTTGAAAAGGTATTCAGTCCTCAAACTATTTTCACATTTTACTGTCTCATTTTCTAAATTTATAATATATTTGTCATGGTCCAGTCCGTGAAATCTGAATTCTGGTTCACGGTCCAGTCCATGGACTCAAGATTCTGAGTCTTCCAGCTGTCCCTTGTTTGACTAAATCAAAGGCACCTGATTCCCATCTTTGGGCTTGCAATATAAGTAGC